>NW_019264985.1:242671-314461 GCF_002742605.1 Olea europaea var. sylvestris
TGGAAACTGAAATGGAGATGATTCATAAAAATCAGACTTGGGAATTAGTACCTCGTCCTGATGAAAGAAAAGTGATTGGAGTGAAGTGGATTTACAAGGCAAAAATGAATCCAAATGGCACAGTGAACAAATACAAAGCAAGGTTAGTTGCTAGAGGATTTGCACAAGAAAGTGGTGTTGATTATTTTGAGACCTTTGCACCAGTTGCAAGGTTTCACACCATCAGATTATTGATTGCACTAGCAGCACAAAAGAAGTGGAAGATACATCAGTTGGATATAAAATCCGCATTTCTCAATGGTGAACTGGAGGAGGATGTTTTTGTTGAACAACCTGAAGGTTTCCAGTCTAGAATCTATCCTGATCATGTATGCAAGCTGAAATAGGCCTTGTATGGTTTGAAACAGGCGCCAAGAGCTTGGTACAGCAAAATAGATGGTTATCTATGCGCTAAAGGATTCAGGAGGAGTGAAAATGAACATACTCTTTATGTGAAGAGTGATGAAAATTTTGATATCTTGATTCTATCCATGTATGTGGATGATTTACTCATCACAGGAAACAGTAAAAAGCAAATTGATTTGTTTGCTGATAAATTGAAGGAAGAATTTGAGATGACAAATCTTGGAGAGATGAAGTATTTTTTGGGCATTGAGGTTGAGCAAACAGAAAATGGTATTTTCATTTCACAAAAGAAATATGCAAGTGATATCTAAAAGAGGTTCAAGATGCAACAGTGTAAACCAGTTGATACACCAGTTGCGTTGAACACAAAATTATCCAAAGAAGATGGAGACCAGCCAATCAATGAGAAGGAAAATAGGAGTCTTGTTGGAAGTTTACTGTACTTGACAGCAACAAGACCAGATTTGATGTTTGCGGCAAGCTTACTTTCTAGATTCATGAATAAGCCATCACAAACACATTTTGGAGTTGCCAAAAGGGTCCTTAGGTATATCAAAGGGACAATAAATCATGGCATCTATTTTGCTGGAGGAGTTGGCTCAAATTTGATTGGATATTCAGATAGTGATTGGGCAGGTTCCGTGGATGATATGAAGAGCACGAGTGGTTATCTATTTACACTTGGTTCGGGAGCATTCTGTTGGAATTCAAAGAAGCAAGAAGTAGTGGCACAATCCACAGCAGAAGCTGAATATATTGCAGCATCATCAGCTGTAAATCATGCCGTTTGGTTGAGGAAAATTCTTAATGATCTTGCAAAAAGTTAAGATGATCCTACAACTATCATGGTGGATAATCAATCAGCCATTGCTGTTGCAAAGAATGCAGTTGATCATGGAATGCTATCAGACAAGCTGAGAAAGAAGGAGAAGTTCATCTCCAATATTGTCCAGGTAAATCTCAAATTGCAGATATGTTCACTAAAGCATTGCCCAAATCCAGGTTTGAAGACTTAAGATTGAAGATTGGAGTTTTACCCAAAAGCTTCAAGGAGGAGAATGTTGATTATTGAAGACTTTTGGTTTTCTCCACATGATGAAATATGAAGAGTGTTAGAGAGGAAGATGAAGAGTGTTGGAGAGGAAGATGAAGAGATGGATGCATTCACCATCATTATTAGTCATTATTATTCTTCGTAATTGTGTGACTCTTAGTAGTCTTATGCTATCCTATAAATAGGTTTGTCATGTACTCAAATCAAATAATTCATATATAAAAAAAAGGTTTCTCTCAAAATATACTTTGTTCTGTTCTTATTACTGAACTGATCCGGTCTTGATAGAATCTATCCTTATTTCCGCTACATACTAAAATCACAATCAGAACAAACACAATTCAAGTGTTCATTTTCCCTCTCTGCATCAACTACCAATAAGCATGAGGAATTTGATTTATTGGTGTTAAAGATTGGGCAATTTCTTGTATCGTAATTTCAATCTTGATAGTAATATCAACACACACGCATCCTCCATTACTAAAGTAATACAAGTTACCTTTTAGTGTAAGCCAATACAAATTAGGAAAATATATTGAATTAGTTCATTGTGACATTTGGTAGGGCATTTATATGCTAAGACTGAAATCCAATGCCACCATTGAGTTACAAAAAATTTTATGCCATGATAGATACCCAATTTTAAGCCAAAATTAAAGTCATTTGAACTTATGATGGAGCTGAATTCAACATGACTGAATTTTACCTAAGAAAAGGCATAATGCACCAAAGAACTTGCATTGAAACACCAAAACAAAATGTCATGGTAGAAAGAAAACATCAACACATTTTGAATATAGAAAGAGGTGTCAAAGTGGACTCTCTCTAAAGTATTGGAATGATTTTGTACTCACAGTGGTATATTTTATAAACAGAACACCAATTCCCATTTTAGACCACCAAGCCCCTTTGAAATACTGCTCCAAACCAAACTATACTCACCTAAAAGCCTTTGGATTTCTAGCTTTTGCCGCCACCCTTGCCAATGGTAAACACAAGTTTGATTCTAGATCTAGAAAGTACGTCTTCACTGGTTATCCCATTAGCACGATGGGTACATATTGTTAGATTTAAAAACAAGGAAAGTTATCATTTGAAGGAAAGTAATCTTTTATGAGAACATTTTTCTTTGTAAGGACCTTAATTCCAACAGCACTACTCCTTTATTTAATTTTGATCATCTAAGTTCCACACAAAATTTTAGTATCTTTAATGATCATGCCATCTTCTCACTTAATGGTGCTAATCATATTGATGATATAGATGCTAGTTGTGATGCGTAAGACTTGATCACTAAGACTTCTCTCGACTT
Source organism: Olea europaea var. sylvestris (assembly GCF_002742605.1). NCBI lineage: Eukaryota > Viridiplantae > Streptophyta > Magnoliopsida > Lamiales > Oleaceae > Olea > Olea europaea. Next base: position 245,443 of record NW_019264985.1, read on the forward strand.
AGAACACTGAATTAATCTACGCCTCAATCACCCACAAAGGATGCACTAAAGAAGGTATAATCATAGTATGAGATCAGCCACCGAGGCTAGAAAAGGAAGAAAAATGTAGACCAAGAATCATAGAGAAAAACCATCAATTTTTCTCTAAGGCAGAGGAAGCAGAAAAAATGCATACGAGGGCCAAATGAGAGATAGCCAAATAAATAGGTAACATTATGTTAGTAACGGGTCAAGCCAAATAAGAGAGCAAGTGGGCTAAGTATATCGTCAAGTGGGTTACCATTTGTAAGCCGTCCAAATAAGTGGGAAATGGGTCATGAGCAGTACTAATTAAATTAGGCTGCTTCCAATGACCAAACAATTTTGGAGTCGAGTCATTTTATTGAGGTGTCAATTTAATTCAGGATGCTATTCTATTACTACTTTCCACCTCAGGGAGTTGAACTTGATTCTTCACCTCACTAAGAGTGGTGGGGATGGATATGCTAAGTTTTCCTAACCCCATCTTCAATTGATCTCTTTCTTCACCTTTCTCTTCTTCATTCACAAGTTCAAATTTAGTCTTAAGACAAGGCATCTCAACCTCGTTAAACATGACATCTCTGCTTACAATGATCTTAATCCACTTTGGGTTCTATCACATAACCTATAACCCTTGATACCCTCTGGATAACCTAGAAAAAACACATTTACTAGCTTTAGGATGAAGTTTTCATTCACTCTGATGAGAAAAAAGCAGCACAGCCAAATGTTCTAAGCACAAATGGCCACTTAGTTTGCAAGACTATTTTTCATGAAGAGTATTACTATTCAATGCATCAGATGGAGTCAAATTAATCAAATAACAAGTAGTCATAACAGCTTCTCCATAAAATGACTCTGGGATACCAGAATTTAACATCAAGCAACGCATTTTATCATGTATAATTCTATTCATTCTTTCAGTTGCCCAATTTTTCTAGGGAGTGTAAGAAAGAGTCTTATGCCTTATTATTCCATTTTCTTTGAACATATTGTCAAAGTTAGTATTACAAAACCCTAGTCCATTATTAGTTCTCAAATACTTAATCCTATTACCAGTTTGGTTCTTAGCTTATCTTTTTCAATTATTAAAACTATGGAAAGTATCGGAGTTATCTTTTAAAAGATTAACCCATACTTTTCTAGTATGATCTTCAATGATAGGCAAGAAATACCTATTTCCACCTGAGGTGGGATTACTAGAAGAAACCCACAAGTCTGAATATACATATTCAAGCACGTTTTTAGTTTTATGAACGCTCGTAGAGAAAAAAGTTCTATGATGTTTACCAAGCACACTTTGATCACAGAAAGATATATTAGACACATAATATTATCAAAATCAGACACATGTGCAAGTCTATTGTGTCTTTTATGTGTGTGATCGGCCTTGGCAGAATAGACAAAGGAATCTAAACCTCTTATCACTTCTCTAGTAGTGATATAAATATCATTTCTCCTGGTTTCCTTGATGGAAATAAGTGCACCCTTAACCAATTTCCAAACTCCATTTCCATATTTTACTAGTTAAATCAGCATTTTCAAGTCTCCCTACTAAAATTAAGTTCTTAGACAATTCGATAATTTATCTAATATCTTTTAAAGTACACAAAATCAGTATCAATCTTTAGAGTAATATCACCAATTCCAGCAACAATATAATCAGAATTTTCACATAACACAACATGCCCATCATTTGGTTTATGCAAGTTTTCAAATCAATCTTTTTGTGATGTTACTTGAAAAGATGTACCAGAATCAAGTATCCACTAATACAAATGAGAATTGACAGTTAGATTCAATTCAGCACGATAAGCAACATGGCTTCTAATCATATACACTTCAGCATCATCAACATTGAAAGTTAAAGGTAACACATTTAGGCCCTATTTGATGTACGAAATTTTCCATGAAAAATGGAAAATTTTCCACCATTTTCCAAGTTTTGCTTGTTTGATAGGTAAAATTTTCCTGAGAATTGGTTTTCTCACTTTCCATCACGTGACCCTCTAATTCCACGAAAATGAGGAATTTCAATTCCCTTGGTTGAGCTGATTTTTCATTTTCTAGGCTACTGTTTGGATTTTTATTTTTTTTTAATTTTTTTTTGGCATTGGAAACAAATTCTAAAAATAATTATAAAAAAATTCCTTTTAGTTGACAATTTTTATGTAAAACAAAGCCGAACGAACACAAAAAAATAGATAATTTTTTTTTTTTTTTTTGCAATGGAAACAAATTCTATTCCCAATACCAATAATTTATCTATTTAATTGACAATTTTTATGTAAAACAAAGCCGAACGAACACAAAAAAATAGATAATTTTTTTTTTTTTTTTTGCAATGGAAACAAATTCTATTCCCAATACCAATAATTTATCTATTTAATTGACAATTTTTATGTAAAACAAGTCACAAACACCAAAAAATACTTTTATTTCAACATTTTTTACCTGAAAAATTATACCAATCAAACACAATAAATTGACAATTTTCAGGAAAATAATCTCTAGTCAATTCAATTCCCTGGAATTTGTTTTCTTTCCACACAAATTCCGTCTTTCAATCAAATGGACCCTTATATCATCTCTCTCTTTGCCCTTCAGTTTACTCTTCTTTTTATAGCAGTTTTTTTATAAATTGCCTAGTGTTTACATAGTCCTATCACTTTCTAACCTTAGTCCTAGATTTTGATCTAAATCTATCATTGCCCTTCTTTTTACATCTATTACTACTTGACTCGCCTCCACAACGCATCATGTGTTTTGCCTAAACTTGTTTCTATCCCTCACTATGTGAATTGAACCTCCTTTCTTATCATGTTTGTCAACTTTAATCTCCATCTCCTTATTTCTAAGACAATAAATGACAAATTTAGGCTTCAAAATGTCCCTACCATACTTAATCGCATTCTTAACTTTTTTACAAGTGTCAGGTGTAGAATTAAGTAAAATTATGACCTTATAGGTTTCAGACACTGACTCTTCACAATTAACAATATCTTGAATAATTTTGTTAAACATGTCTAAATTGTCATCAAGATCCTTTAAATGGTCCATTTTAAAACTAAAAAAAAGTTAAAGTAAGTAAAGCTTGTTCGAAGTAAATTTGAACAAATACAGGTTATCCATTTTTCTTAAAAGTTCTTTAACGGTTTTTAGTTTACCCACTTCTCTCAAAATAGATTCAAAACAAATGTAACATGATTGAAGAATAAACAAGATTGTCAACTTCTTCTTTTTGTTCTTTTCAAGAACTAGTAGAAAAATTACCTTCAATGGTTCTTGAAATATATTGTTGGACCAAAATGCTTCTGATCTTTTGTTACCATATAAAAAATCACATTTTTCCATTAAAAATTTTCAAATCAAAATTGTGAGTTTTCATTTTTATGAATCAATCCAAAAATGCACAGAATCATAATTAAGCCACACAAAGTAGTCATAGAGTCATAGACAATATATATCGTTTTAAATTCTCAGGTTTTCATGAGATTCATGATTTTAGATCAAGAGAATGTTAGAACGGGTAAGGTCTAGATATTCTAACGGAATTGACGAGGCAACAATGAAGTATGTCAACCAAAAACAATTTCAACCAAAGCAATTCCACACAGAGTATACCACAAAGGTAATATATGAATTTTATCAAAAAAAAAAAATATTTCAATAACTTAAGAGCAAGTAATTCCTAATTTCTGGCACAAACAATGGTTACCACACATGATAACCTTCAATTCTATTGTCACCCCACACGTTGACGTGCTAGTGCTGAAAATTAACCTAATATAAGCCAAATTACTAGGGCGAACCACGTCTGAAGGTTCGTAAAATAGAGAGATGCAAATATGTTACTTTACGGCCACCGTAGTTCGCCCTAAGGATTCAGCAAATATTCCAATGCGATTGACCAATGATCATAGATCGAGCATCCAAGGGAAAAATCTTCCAAAATTTTCTGTATAACCTGAAACACGAAATTAAATGATATTGGTACATTCAAAAAGTTAACACTAGTAACTTGTTTGAAGAAAACTTCTCTAGAATCGTCGTCACGCACTGCCTTCGCCACATACCATGCAAGGAGGAATACCTTCACCTGCTGAAGTTGGGTTTGGTCAGTGGTTGGTTAGGTCGGAATCTCAGCTTCCAAGTTTGGTTTAACTAGGAAAAATCGAGTTTTTATGGCAATTCTAATCTGAAAAATTTCCACCATGGCTCTGATATTTGATGTGAGGCTTGAGACTTGATTGTCAAGGCTTTTTCTCGAGCTTAGAACACCGAATTAATCGACATCTCAATGAAGAAATCGAACCAAAACCCCTCAACCTTTCACACGTATGGCTTCTTCTTTTTCAACCACAAAGGACACGCTAAAGAAGGTGTAATCACAATATGAGAATAACCATTAAGGCAAGAAAGGGAAGAAAATTATAGATTAAGAATCACATAGAAGAACCATCGATTATTCTCAAAGTCAGATAAAACTAAAAAAACACATAAGGGGGGGTCAAAGGAGAGACAGCCAAATAAATAGTTAATATTAGGGTAGGTGGGCTAATTATAAGTGGGTTATCAATTGTAAGCCGTCCAAATAAGTGAAAAGTAGGCCATGAGCAGCACTAATTAAATTAGGCTACTTCCAATAGCCTAAACAATGTTGGGGTTCGATCATTTAATTAATGTGTTGATTTACTGTTCAGTCATTTGGTCAATACTGACTGAAAGATGTATCGAGTTACATCATCACGCTAGAGATTGTTTGACAATAATTTGGCCAACACTATTTAAATAGCTTCATCTTTACTGACATTTCAAATAATAGAGAAACATCCAACTCTCATATGATGTATCACGACCTCCCATTGACACTTTAGAACCAAATCATCTAGTTATCATGCATTTACCCTGCAGATCTAGCAGAATTTGAAAGTCTTCTTTTCATTTACAAAACTTCATATGTCAGCAAGTATTTTTACCTTTTCCATCTCAGAAGTTGATAAAGCAAAAGTAAGTAAATACTGCAAGTAGTATTTTTCCTATTGGTGATAGTATTTCCTATGACAAAATATCTGCACCTTACCGTGCTTTTATATCTTCAACAACAAATCGCTTTGAGCCTAAGAACTATTAAGAAGCCATGACCTCTCAGTTTGGCCATGAAACCTGAGATTGTGACTCTAGAACTTAATGATACTTGGGTTTTGGCTGATCTACTACCTAATAAGGAGGCCGTAAGATGTAAGTGGATATTAAAAAAAAGCAAATTCCATGCTAGTCGCAGCATTGAGAGGTTGAAGACATGTTTTGTGGCAAAAAAAGGGGTACATTCAACAGGTGAGACTTGACTATCACTCAACATACTCCCTTGTGGTTAAGTTAGTTACCATTAGAACCTTATTAGCAATTACAGCAATTAATTACTGGAATATGTGTCAATTTTATGTGAATATTATTTTCTTACATGGTGATTTAGACGACAACGTTTACATGGAGCTGTCTCTGGTTATGCAAATGCCAATGGCAACAAAGTTTGCAAACTACACAAGAGCTTATATGTGTTAAAGGATAAAATCTCAGATCGAATAAATATGAAAATATAGACCAACTTATAAAGGATTGAGCTACTCCTCTTGACAATGTTGACTTTTTAAAATGAAACCCCAAGTTTTAACATGGTATCAAGCCCATTTTAAGTTCCAATGAACAATTCGATCCGATTAAATCTCAATTAATGAGCACACGAATTTCAAGACTAGTCTGCTCAAAAGAGCCACCATCTTACGTGGACATTTTAAGGGATAAAATTTCACATTGAATAAAAATAAAAACATAGACCAACTTATAAGGTTTTGTGCTACTTCTCTTAACAAGGTTGACCTTTTATGATAGAACCCCAGCCTTAACAACATGGATTGAAGTAAGCTTCCCGTCAACAGTATTCTAAACTTTCCAATTTCATTAATGAGGACGGGTACATCCAATCAATAACAGACTATAGTCTATTTACTAAAGTCCACTAGTAACTCTTTCACAATCATATTAGTTTATGTATATGATATAATAGTGGCTGGAAATTGTGTTGATGTCATCAATAGTCTTAAAGTCTTTCTTAATGACAAGTTCAAAATTAAAGACATGGGGAAGTTAAAGTACTTTCTAGGCATTGAAATGGCAAGGTCTCAACACGACATTCAAATATGTTAAAGAAAATATTTTCTAGATATCTTGATAGATTTAGGCGCCATTGGTTCAGCGCCAACTAGGATTCCCCTTGATCAAAATGTGAAACTTAACAAGGATGAAGGAGAGTTGCTCATAGAACCATCACTTTACAGAAGGTTAATTTACATAACAATCACAAAGCCTGATTCATTCAGTTGTTAAGTCAATATATGGATAGTCCCAAGATTCCAAATCTACATGCTACTCATAAAGTGTTACCATACATCAAAAGAGCACCTGAACTAGGGTGTCATATCCTACAAATCCAAGGCTACAATTGGAAGGCTACTGCGATTCAAACTAGGGGGGCTTGTTAGACACTACGAGGTCAGTAACAGGCTACTGTGTATTCATTGGGACAGCTTTAATATCATGGAAGTCGAAGAAACAACATGTTGTATCTCGATATTCTACTGGCACATAATACAAGGCAATGGCAAATCTTTGTTGTGAGTTAATTGGCTCAAATATTTGTTTATGGATTTACATATTGCACATCCTCAAACGGTGACTCTAAATTGTCGTAATAAGGCTAAAATTTACAAAGCAACAAATCCGGTCTTTCATGAAAGGACCAAACACGTAAAGCTTGATTGTCATCTTATTCAAGACAAGATACAAGATGGCAACATCATCACCCAGCATGTTCTAGTGCATCACAAATTGCTGACTTTTTAATCGAGTCTCTAAATTCCTAAAGCATTTACTTTTGTATGTCCAAAGTGGAAGTAATGGATATCTACTTTCCATCTTGCAAAGGGCTCTTGAAACTCTAAGATATCACTCAGCTGGAGCATTTGCATAATCAGCAGGAGCAGGCTGGTTGACTCAATGACAAGACAGCAACAGAAGAATAGTCTAGAAGGAAAATAGTTAAATTGGTTACTGTACAGCTAAGATTCTTTATGTTTTACAGCTGCATTTTCTGTGTAAATTAGTTAGAGATAGATTCCTTCTATTGCGATATAAGATTAAATAAACAAAATTCTTCCGTTCTCTCAATTCATCTGTATTAGAATTTCACCCTTCAAAAACTGATAAGATAGATGCGATATACGACGACTTACTAAGGAGAGTTTAACGAAATAATATTTTCTAAACAACATCGAAAGAAACTCTCATCTATAAAAGTAAAAATGAATTCCGTAGATTCAAATGATCAATCATATCACTCACTTTACTAGCATTTGTTATGCATAATAATTTCAAATTGAGATGAAAAAGTAACTATTCGTGTACAGCAATGTCAAATAATAAATCCAAAGCTAGGAATGATGGAACAGGAAAAGAGATAAGGGAACATGAAGGCATGCGTTGCCGGTGAAGGTCGGATCAGGAATATGAAGTTAGTGGGTCCTACCTATTAATAGCTTTGCTTAAAAAAAAGGCTAAGTGAGACAGAGACACAGGCTATACTACTGATTGTTGTGTGGGGATTACTGACTATGAACACAATCTTGAATTGAATATCTGCCTCTGTCTGATGAGTGTAAGCTGATTCACTAAGTTAACACACGCATTGTCACCTTTGGCTCCATTATTTCAAAGCGTTACTCAATTCAATTTTTTGATTCTTTTAGATTTGGAAATTATAGCACAACTTGATTTTGGTATCTATTTATGTTAAGATTCTGTGTCACCATCGTTACATGTTTGATTACCTTCGTTTGATATAAATTTTTTGAGTAAATTTTTGTAAAAAATGATTTTTTGAGAATGCGTGACTAAAATATATGAAAAATTTTTGAGTTTCAAAATTATTTTATGAGAAGAGTCTGATGCTAAAATAAGTTTGTGAAAAAAATGTGTTAAAAAATTTGCAACAAACATAGCCAAATCTTATAGATATATATTTTAGTAATTAATTTTGGCTAAGGAACTCTCATTTGAATCTTTAACGAAAAGTTGATTGAGAATTGGGCAAGAAAACTAAGGGTGTGGTTGGTTTCCATTTTCATTTTCAAAACGATTTTTAGTTTTCCCCGAAAACGGTTCGTTTTTCGCGTTTTGAGCGTTTTCGACATTTATAACTGAAAACGCTAAAAACGATAAAAAGTCGTTTTGCGTTTTCAGTTATAAATTTTAACTCGTTTTCGAAAATGACGGACCAAACGCATTTTCCACGTTTTCGAAAACAGAAAAGGAAAAATGGCTCGAAAACGGCAAACCAACCGCGGCCTAATCCTCTGGTTATCAAATTAAAAATGCAACAAAGTTAAAGTGAAGACAAATAAAAAGAAATAGTTTCCATATGACTCTTGCCAAAGACAATAATTTATTGTCATGACTAAGATACGTTATTGATCTTTAAAAAGAAAAAAAAAAGAAAAAAAAAAGGGAATGAAAACACACATTCTTAATTTGTCCTTAATTAATCATGAAAATCATGAAGTTTAACCTCTTATTTAAGAAAACTATTTCACATAAGTGGAACGGTGTTAACATATATGTAAAATTAGAATTTGATTTATAAACGTGATTTTGCATAAAGATTACTATTATGTATTTTGCATTTGCTAAAATCATGTTATATAATAGTGTATAGAGGGCAGTCTCAAGGGTATGGAAGCACAAAGCCTCGAAATTATAAGAGCGCCACAATTATAATTAGCTAGATATTTTCATTTTTGTTGTATAAGAATAGATTGTGATAAATGAATAGTTTTCTTATCTAGAAGTCTATATGACCTTTTTTTATTTAAGGCCTCTTAGACATGACTTTTAAAAGTAAAAGTTGTTTACGAGATAAATAAAACGTTTTTGAATATTTTTAAATAATTTTTTAAAAGTACTTTGTCTTGTTAGAAAACCTTTCAGAAAAAGTTAGCCTAAGATAGTTTTTCTTGGAAACAATTTTAAAAAACCGAAAGAAAAATTATAAGTTTTGCCAAACGAGCCCTTATTCTAGAAAAGTGTATTCAATTCAGATTGTAAAAGTATTTTCAAGAAACTTGTTTATAAAGAGCATCTTATGCATTATTTAGAGTATTTTTAAATTTAGAGAATAAAAAATTTTATGCACTCCAACAATGCTCTCTATTTTGTCATTTCATTTTTTTTCTCAAGAAACATTATATTCATTTCTCCTCATGTTTTATTTAACATAATTTTTTATATGTCAATAGCCAGTCAATTTAAATATGGTTTGAATAATTAAAAAAATAGAGTATTAAAATTTGTGACTTATTCAATACAATCATTGTTCATTAAGAATTGAGAGTAAATTTAGCTTTCTAAATTTGGAGAGTCTCTTGGAACTTATTTAAAGTACTAGCTTTTTAAAAGAAAGAGCATGTTATATTTAGTGAGTCTGTTGGAAATGTTCTAACCTTGTTGAAACACTATGTTAGTTTGATGTCCTTTTCGAGTAATATTTTATAAAACAACATTATGAATTAACATTCTATTATTCGCGTGTTACAATTTGAAATGATTATCTAAGGTTCCATGATCATATAAGATGTCACAAATTGTATACTCGATGGTTCGGGTATAATAAGACACAATTAGTGATGTGATAAAATAAAAATATGTCGTTCACAATCAGTACATATAGTTGGACGCTTTATGTTGATAAAATTGTATTGTTCTTATTACAATATGTCTAGATTTTAGAATAAGAACAATAATATATTTTTGATGCACATTGAACAGGACTACATAGATGACTCATTTGTGACCACTCGAAATGAAACTCTACTCGATTAAAAAAACAAGTCACCTAAATCCTGAGCGAGTAATATACCTTTGATTGCTAGTTCAAGTTCTTCGAGGCACAAATGAGTGAAGTCTTAATTAGAAGATTGATCTCGGAACTTTGAGTATCGGGCCAAAACAATTAGAGATTATATATTTGCGATAGTAGAATCCATCAATCATCAAGATGAACGATCATAACTCTAAGGTATTTTCCATAGACAAATTTAACCTGAGTTTGGTAGTTCGATAATGAGATCGTTGGACTTTATATTGTGATCTGATCACAACTTATGAAAATAGAACTTAGAGGATATTATATGTTGAAGGGCAAAACGGTCATTTTGTCATTTTCAACATATTAATGGTTAAATGGGGGTTGACTTGTGGAATAATGATCAAAGGATATTATTATCGGATCATAATTTGCTTCTATAACTGTCATTCAACTCGAGAGTGCAATCTCGATTTTTGGTAGAATGAGCCAGGATTAATAGATGTATCTCAATTGATCAAGAGTTAACCTAATTAGAAACATTATATTGAAGCTTAAGTCATGTAAGTCCAATTAGATCCATCTCTTGGTTCAATAAATGTGTGTGACTTAATTGGTCTACTACAATAAAATCCAAAGAAAATTGTGCAATTTTCAAACCCTAATTGAGTATCATAAATATGTCATTTATAGGCACATTTTCATATGGTTTTTAGCATTAGCCACATTTCATTTCCCAAAAAAGAGGGAGGCACCTAAAGGAACACAAGGGAAAAGACTAAGGAAGGAAGCAATTTGCTAAACCATTAAAAGCTCCTTCAAGATTATCATCTTTCGTTTATGTGTGAGTATTTAAAAACATCCAATGATCTAAAAGTAATCTAAAATCCTTTATTCCTATGAGTTTAATCTTCAAAATAAAATTAATTTCCTATTATGATGATTAAATCGAAAATCCAACAGATGATATCAGAGCCAAGGTTATTGAGAGCCTTGAGTAAGATTAAGTTCTTTAAATCCTAACTTAAAATGCACTTTCAGTATGGGTGGTGTTAGGTTATTTGATTTGACATGTTTATTGCTTTATATGTTTGAAGTAGATGTTTATATATAGTCATTTTTTGCCTTAGAACTTTTTTTTTGCTTTCCATCGTAATTCATTTTTTGTTCTTTTCTCTATAAAATTTGTAAGTCATAAGGCACTAAGTTTTTGTGTATATATATTTTTTAATTTCTACACTTATTTATCAAGGAGAAGATGATGGATTTTGTTGCTGGTTATTGTTTGAGAAATGGAAGGAGATAGAGATTAACAAGATGCAAAACCATGTAAGGTTGTTGAAAGTAGCGGTGTGGCCACCATGACGGAGCGAAGGCAACCACTATTGCCAAATACAATAGTAGTCGTGGTGGCTTGTAGTCTAACGACAGTGGTGGCCTCTTTTGGGATGATCGCTGTCGGTGCCGTTGTCACAGAAGGCTAGTGAAGGTTGAAACATGGAGGATGCTAGAGTTTGTTAATTTTGAGTTTTTGGGATTTCCTTTGAGACTTAGGTCAATCTTGTTGGATAAGGGCTTTTTTGTTTTAAGGATTCAGAATAAAAATTAAATTCACCCAAATTTTTAGACATTGCATGGGTTGGACTACAAAGAGATAGAAGAATTGGATTAGAATGTGGCCCAATGGAATGCTTTAATCTATATTGTAGTTTAAATTCTTAGGATGTACCATAAGTAATTATAGTTCATTTATTTATTACTTCTGTCGCTTTATGAATGGTGAATGAATATATGATTATTACATGTCTTGTAAATTAAATGAAATACCACCCAGTGCATTAAAATCATTTGCATTGGTAGTAGATATTTTTTCATCACTCTAAATTAATTAGTTGTTAAAAATATTATATTTAATAATTTAGTGCCATTATAATTGTTTATATTTGGTACATTAATTATTAAATGAAAACCCAACAGTTCAAAATAATAAGTGGGAGAGGATTTATAAGCATGTATAAACCTGCAGCCTCCTTTGTTATCCAATTTATTATTAAAATACGTATATTTAGTATTGTATTACATCAGCCCCTATAGGAAGACTATGTTATTTTAGATAACTGAAATTGGATCTTATAATAAAATGTTTTTAAAGTGGAATAATGTGATGATTATACTATAGATGACATATCATATCTTTTGAATATTTTAAAAATTATTGACCGAGGACTTCCAATAAAAGGTTACAACAAAAAATTTTCATAGGCCAAATAATAATCAATCATCATTTTTATTGTGTCACGTGATGCCTAGCTCAATAAAATGAGTGGGAGGGTTCCAACTTTGTCAACAACTACATTGACATCCTATAAAGAGCGTGTTAAAAGTTGTAAGGGTTTAAGATCTTTGGTTGAAAATATAGTTTTGGAACTATATTTGCATACTCATATACATGCATCATATAAAGATTATTTGCATACTCATATACATCCATTATCTAGTGATAGCAATGGGCCAAGCCAACTACCCACTAGCTCGGCTCGTTAAAGTGACAAGCCGAGCTCAAGCCCAAGTTGTGCTCAAGGATAGAGCTCAGTTTAGCCTACGAGCACGTGAGCTTACGAGCCGAGCCTAGTCGAGTCAAGCCCATAAGCTCAACATTTTTCTTTTTATTTTTAAAATTTTTTGACTTTTTGGTTCACATTTTTTACGAGCCTACGAGCTTTTGTGAACTTTAAGCTTGTGGGTTCGGGAGCTGGACCAGTCGAGCTTTATTTGGCTCGAGCTTGGGCTCATTTTGGCCATCCATGTGTTGAGCTTTAATGAGTTGAGTCGACGAATGACTTAGACTTTTTGCCACCCTTATCATTATTAGTGGTGCTTAACAAAAACCAACTTGTGGGAAAAAAACTATATTGACTGAAAAATGAATCTTAACATTATTCTTGCCGTTGAAAAACACAATTTTGTACTGATTGAAGATTGCCCAAAAGCCCCTAAAGATGATTCATCGGAATCTCAAAGCTTGGAAACTACTTTTGACATAATGAAAAATCTTCAAGAGATGTTTGGACATCAAAACAGACAAGCTAGGCAAGCCTCCATTAAGGCAATTATGAACACATACATGAAAACATGCACTTCTATGAAAGGCCATATGTTAATTATGATTGGTCACTTCAATGTTGCAGAGGTTTTAGGCGCTGACATTGATTTCGAGACATAAATTGACATGGTTCTTGAGATTCTTTCTAAGATGTTCTTACAGTTTATAGTTAATTGTAATCCACACAAGATGGACATGTCTCCGATGGAAATAATGAAAGAGCTCTAAAATGCTAAAACTATTCTGAAAGCCAGAAGTGGAAGTGCTTTGACTGTAACAGGCAAACCCTCTCATCCTAAACCTTCTAGTGCCAAAGAAGAAAATAAGAGGAAAATGCCAAACAAAAAGCAAAATAGCAAGTCAAAAGCAAAGAAAACTACTGACGATGAGAACCCAAAGGGAAAGTATTTTTCCTGTGGACAAAAGAGTCATTGGAATAGGAATTGCCCAGATCACCTAGCTAATGAGAAGCAAGGTAAAGGTAGTGCCCTATTCATTGAGTCATACTTAGTAGTTAATTCTACTAATACCTGGATCATAAATTCTAGTGCCACTAATTATATTTGCAATTCTAAGAAACCAAGCACCTCAGTGAAGGGGAGTACACTCTTAGAATTGGCACATGAGCAGCAATGTTTGCTAAAGCTGTTGGCGTTTTTATTTGCAATTTTGAAAATCATAAACATTTGATCTTGGATGACTGTTATTATGTTCCCGAACTTACATGAAACTTGATTTTCATTGCACTTTTATATCGTGTTGGTTATTCGACACTTTTTACCCATTCCACGGTGGTTATTTAGTTGAATAATTCTATTATATGTTTGGGTCATATGGTTAATGGTCTCTATGTCTTAAGTCATATGATTGGCTCTATACATAACATTACTATTGCTAGGAAAAGAAAGATGTCATCTAGTACTAATGAAACTCTCTTATGGCATCTTAGGTTGGGTCATATTAATCTAAATAGGATTCAAAGATTGGTAAATGATGGACCTTTAAATGCGTTAGAGGAGGAATCCATACTAACTTGTGAATTTTGTATAGAAGGAAAGATGACCAAGATGCCTTTTAAGGCTAAGGGACTAAGAGCTAAAGAAGTTTTGGAATTGGTACATTCCGATGTTTGTGGATCCATTAGTACTCGGGCTGGGGAAGGATGTAAGTACTTCATCACATTCATAGATGATTACTCTAGATTTGGATATATATATACATTATATCTCACAAATATGAAGTTTTGGAGAAATTCAAGGAGTATAAGGGAGGAAGCAATTAGTTAAGCGATTAAAAGCTCTTTCAAAATTATCCTCTCCCCTTTATGTGTGAGGGGAAAAAAAAACCAATGATCTCAAGGTGCTCTAAAATCCTTTATTCATATGGGTTTAATCTTCAAAGAAAAATCAATTTCCTATCATGGTTATTAAATCTAATAACCAACAAACTATACATAGAGGTATTATTATAAAAAATTACACACCTAAGTTTTGAATATCTAAGTATGTGTTCTCTTATTCCATTGTTTTTTCTACTTATAATACATTATCAATATGAATATTTTTATTTATGGTGACAAATTGCAATTCACATCACTATAATACACAAAAAGTGTGTTTTCTTCCAAAAGTGCGAAACGGTGGAATTTATTTTTTATTATTTATTTATTTTGAATTCGTGTGTGTATCTATTGAAGAACCAAACGAGTCTTCAATATATGCAATTCTTGCTTTGCTTATTCTCAGAGCAAATTGGATATTAGATGATCACTAGATAAAGTTGGGATCTCTACATTTATGGAATAATTGAAGGCAAGCTTTGTTGGCCTACTCACCCTCCATGTACCACCTTGAAATTTTATAATAATAATAAATAGATCCACTAGAGAGTCATGCGTATGTTTATTGCACATTAATAATATAATGATTGCGCGATTATTTGCTCTTATTATATTTTGGCATAATTTCCGGATTACACAATTAAGACAATTTATCTTAATAATGTTAGTGAATTTACATCCCAACAGTTTTGATGATTATTAATTGGGATAATTATAGAACATCTTATTGCCCATGGTTTAGTAAAACATTTATTAAACGGCTCTAGAAAATTGTTGAACATCGGCTTAGATGCTTTTGGAGCACAAAATTGTTATTTGAAGCTTAATTGAAATTGATTTAGAACAATTGAAGACCATCCAGACTGTACGTGATCAATTAAAAGAATTTAGGTAACAATAGGAGGGTATTAAGAAGTTTCGGCAGCTAAATACAATATTTGAAAAGTTCCAGGACTTAATTTCTAACTTTAAAAAATTGTATCGGTTAAATTTTAGATGATTATGGAGGATGAGAATCAAAGTATAAAGATTTAAAGAAGAAGCACTACTAAACAACATGGCTTCAGGCACGGATTTTTCGTTCCAGAAATCTCGATATTCGTTGATATTACTCTTTACCAACGGAATATTTGTAACCGTAAATCCATTGCTAATTTGAGGATCGTTGATAGTTACCAACGGATCCTACCATAGGTAAAGAGTAAATATTTTACCAACGAATTTTCCCTTGGTAAAGTGTGAATCTTTTACTAACGAAATTCCCGTTGGTAAAAATCATAACCAATATCAATCGACTTTCCGTTGGTAAATATCTATCATTACAATTTGTAAAAATCAATATTGTAAATAGCCGCATAAGTGCGAGACATGGTAAAAAGAAAAAATATTTATTTTTTTATTATTGTTATTATTATTTATTTACTAATTCTAATTTTTTTTTTTTTACTTTTAACCAACTTAATTGAAAGGCCAAAATATTGTTTAATCACTTATTGGACCACAAAATTAATTTATAGAGGGCAACTCCGAAAACTTTGTTGTGAATTTTCGATGTGGGATAAGTGAATTACTTTTACCAACGGATAATCCGTTTCTAATTACCGACGGAATATCCGCAGCTGAAAGATCTAAATGTTAAACGATTACATGAGGCACGAAATATCCGTTGGTAAAGAAATATCATAGTTACCAATGGAAAAATCGTTGCTGATTATCGTAGTTGAAAGTGAATTACTTTTACCAACGGATAATTCGTTTCTAACTATTGCATCCGTTGGTAATATTCGGTACATCACTTACGGAATATTCGTAGGTGAAAGATCTAAATGTTAAATAGTCACATGAGACACAGAATATCCGTTGATAAAAAGATATCATTGTTACCAACGGAAAATCTGTTACTGATTATCGTAGTTAAAAGTGAATTACTTTTACCAACGGATGCGGTGGTAATATTCGGTACATCAACGAAGGAATATCCGTAGGTGAATGATCCAAATGTTAAACGGTCACATGAGGCAAGAAATATCCGTTGATAAAGAGATATCATCGTTACCAACGGAAAGTCCGTTGTTGATTATTGTAGCTAAAAGTGAATAACATTTACCAACGGATAATCTGTTTCTAATTACCAACGAATGTTGATTATTGTAGTTGAATGAATAACTTTTACCAATGGATAATCCATTTCTAATTACCAACGGATTGCATTCGTTGGTAATTTTCTGTAGGTGAAAAGCTATTTTTTAGTAGTGAATGACCAATGGTACAAACAAAATGGAACTTGAGCTAAACAAAAAGAAAAATTCAGGGATCAAGTTGAATGGGAGGAAATAATACATTCTTATATATAAACTTCATACATGCTTGCTTTGCTTGAAGAATGAGGATATTCAAAGAGACAATTGAAGAACCAATGAAGGGATGCAAGATTCAAGATTGTTATTCATCTTTCTTTCTATACTTCAATTTCAGGTGATGTTGTATTGAAACAATTCATGTTTTGTTATTCATATGATACTTAGCTCATTGTATAAATTTTAGATAATTATGAACCCTATGTTTTAATGTTTTTATATTAAATTCTAGAGTTTGAAATTTATATGTTTATTTGTTTTTGAGTGCTTGTAATGATCTTAATGCTTTTCAAGTACCTGACCATTAATTGATTTGTATTGTGAAACTGTGATTTCTATTGTCATTCGGGAGAATGATTAAGAATTTAGCACATGGCAACAATATACACAATAGAAATAAATGTCTATGCTTTACATGGTATCAATGAATGATATTGGAATTTAAAGCATCTGTATATGTTCCGATTCGGAATATGAATATTTCAGGTCATATGTAATTGGTGATATGTTTAATTCTAATAGTGACAGATTATTAAACTAAATAGGAACATTGAATTTTAAGTCTGAATAAATGTTGCCAAATTATGGAATTGATATTAAAACTGATGAATATAGGGAGATTCAAGGTCCTAGTGCTCTGTTCATTACATGAGTTTTCATAAATGCTTCCCAACCAATTAGTTAGATTAATACTTGATTAGTTAGTTAGTTTTGTGTTCAAATAATAAATAAAATCAGTGCCATCATAATTGTGCTATTCAACTAGAATTAGTTTTAATTGAAAACTAGTTTAATACCTAGTCCTCGTGTGATCGATACTTGGACTCATGTCCACTTTATTATTTATCACAATGCCATTCATTTTTGGGATTTTAGCGCAACAATTGACACTCATCATGTCAATATCAAGTTTTTCCGTTATAGTTAGGGGTGGGCGCGGGTCGGTTCGGTTCGGTTCTCTTTAGAACCGAACCGAACCAAACTTTTCGGGTCTCTAGTAAATGGAACCGTCGGGTCCAAATATAATTATGGAACCGTTCGGGTTCGGTTCCATTCGGTTCGGTTCGGATCGGTTCGGTTCCGTTCGGTTCTGTACTATAATTAAATTTTTTAACATTTATAACAACGTTATCTAAATACGACTAATGATACATTCAATAGTTTTGGAATGTCAGAGATTAGTAAACTATTTTGTTCAAATGATCGCTACGATCAAAGTTTCAGTCGGGGAAAGTCACGGCTTCGATCGGAAGTCAGAGTGTCGGCCGACGATTGTATAGGTTTTGGAATATTAGATAGGCTGCGAGAGTGAGTGCGAGAGTCGAGACAACGTTATGCACTTTATTGTAGGTGTTTAGGGTTATTTAGTATATTTGATCTTGTTTGGCTAAGAAATGAAATAATAAAATGAGTAATTGGGCCAAAAATTAAAAAATTAGAAATGAAACAAATTATTGGGCCAAAAATTTGGATTTAGAAATCATTGATTTGTTAATTTGTTTAGAAAAAATTAAAATTAAAATAATTTGATTTACTCAATATAAAAAAAATAGAAAGATTCGGTTCTTATTCGGTTCTTCGGTTCTTGGTCTAGAACCGAGAACCGAACCTTACCCGTCGGTTCTCAATTCAGATACCCGTTCGGGTATTTAATTTGACAAGAACCGTCGGGTTCGGATCGGTTCGGTTCGGGAGATTTGCCCAGCCCTAGTTATAGTTGGCTAATGGTCAGAGCCTAACAATAACCATCACATAATCTTTTATTATGCAATATAAGTTCAAATTGCTTTATCACATGCACAAAGACAGTCTATGATAAATGTTGAGAATATATGTTTTGGGCGTGCTATACATCAAGGGCCACATGGGCCCTGGACCTACCAGGCCCATGTGGCCATGGACAAATATCTTTATCCTATATGTTTTGCGTGAATTCATTGTAATCCCTAACGAGTGATTTTTATAACACACGGTTTGCTTACTATCACTTTAAGAAGACAATTTTCTCAGCGTTTTGCAAAGGAGTCAAGTATTTGAGAAGAATAAAATAATGCATCATTATTTTATCTTGTACTCACACAAGATAGTTTGAATTAGAAGGTTGAAAGATAAATCAATTGCAAGATATATTTACTAATAGAAAAAGATTAACCAAGTCTCATATACCAAATGAAATTGCTACAACACAAGTTGACATCCTAAAAGGATAATCTATTAAGATTATATTCGGTTATCTATGGTATGCTTGGAGCATGATGAAGTTCAATCCATAGCAAAATTCTCTAAAAAAATGTAGTAAATAATAAAAATGGTTCCATTAAGGAGCCCATGAAGAGTATATAGAAATAACTACCTATAAAACTCTAAAAGAGGTTCAGACACATGAAAATATTGAAAATGTAGATATTTAAATAAATTATATCATTATGGAGAAAGAGATAAAATAAAAAATTAACAATTGGTTGACAACATGTTTATAGTACAATATAACACACAACATACTAGTGAAAAAGAGAATGTAAAATTAAATTCCACCAAAGAATATCGATGTGAAAATGATTGGATAAAAAACTAAAAACATGTCATCAAGGCAAAATTGAAATTACGAGAGAAAAGTCTGAAAGCTCAAAGGTGTAAAGCCACTAGTACTTATGTGAAAGGAAATGAGAAAATATAGTAAGATATAATGCATTTTACTTAATGACTTTCGCAAAGATTTGTATAAATAGATTATTTCTTTTGTTGTGGTTTCAATTTTATCGCAGGTCGATATTTTGTTAGCCTAGCATTGCATGAAATATGATACATCAAATAAATGTATTTATGACCAACTTATATTGCAAGACTCAAAAATATGTACATAAAATCCCTAATCGATTTAATATGCCCGAAGGATGTATTCAATTTTTCGAGAAAATTTTGATACTTTGCTATTTGGACTTTTGTAGCATGATCATCTTAGTGATTGTTAAAAATAGGTACAAGAATTACCTATACCTCCATTTATAATCATAAAGAAATCAATATAGTTTTTCATTATTGTGTATAAGTGGGTGGTTTAAATATTATTGTAATATCTAAAGAGCTTCCAAATGCAGCTGATTAGTTAAAGAAAGAAAACATGATAAAATCTTATAAAAATAAAACTTTGCCTCAACTTGTAGATTGAGCGTTTAGCCAATGAATTCTTGTTTATAAGCAAACTTATATAGAAAACGTCTTGAAATATTACATATAGAAAAGTAACACATCTATTTGATATTCGATGATTATTTTTTTACTACAAGTTTAAAGTTCATTTTTATCCTTCAAATTCTAATGAGCAACTTAATTGTCTGAACTACCAAATCTTAATCCAATATATTCAGTATTCACTGTTTTGTCTTGCTAATAATTCACGATTTGAAGCTAGTTGGCTTTGATAATGTATGGTATTATTTTTTACACATTAAGTTTATCTTTATCTATTCACATGGGGTTATCACGAGATATATGTGACATACATCTTCACAAAGGTAATATCTAATGCACCACTTGAGAAATTGATAAATAAGAGATATACCAAGTGCTATTATTATGAGAAGTAAATACACCCTTGTAATTTGTTCCTTAATCAAGGTTTTGTCTCGTTGCATTTTTTTGCAAGGCTTTTAACGAGACAACTTTCATAATGTATTCAAAATAATGATGTAATCTTCTTTCTTTAGTAGGGTTTTTCGTAGTAATATTTTATAACGAGGCATACTCTTTAGGTAATGGCATATTTGTCTTTCCATAATCAAATGAAGAAGGTAAAGATCGCTTGCGCCAAAAACATTGATAATGGGGAGATGAATATTGATAACGGTGAAGGAAAAAGATAGAATGGGTTTCCTATCTTTAAATATAAAGTAGAATTAGATATTTTAAACTTTGATTTGCGGAATTAATAAAACCATAAAAATATTAAAATTTGAAGTATATTTTTTTTAAGAATAAATACATGATTTGTCAAGAAATACTTGTGTGACCTGATTTGTGAGAAGATAAACTAAAAAATATAGTTCATCCTCATTTTCTCTAGTTCAATTGTTAAAAGGCTCATAAAGTATAATAGTTTTGGGGGGCAATAATTAGACCCATACATTTTTTATTAAAGATATCTCAATTTTGTAATTAACTCTTTTTATTTCATTACTACTGTAATAAAGTAGTAAGAATGATAAACCATAAATCATGTTACTCCAATACTAAAAACATTAAGCAATATGATTCAGTATGTTATTTGTTTTTTAGATTGAATGCAGTTTTGTAAATTATTGAGCCATTTGCATGTGTTATCTCTCATATGATGGAAATGGTTAAGGTCTGGCATCCTAGCATCATGAATGGCATTGAATGCGTCAATCCGCTAGCCATCAAATTTGTTGAACACATTCCTCAACAACCTTCATACCTACTACATTAATCTGTGATGAACTGAGTTAATATACTGTTTAATTTGTTTAACATTTGGTGAATACGTGGTTAACCAAAGCCTACATGAGAGCCAGAGAGTTTCGATTACTTTGCCTCTTATGTGTACAAGTATGGCAATGACAAACAACTTGATTACCAAACAGATACCAATCTCGTCCCCAATAGGACTAAAGTTCAAGAAATTTTGATTGGTGAATTTATCAGCTGGCTCAATATAGTGAGTCTACCTTATTTATTAAGCAATAAGAAGAAATCTTTAAAGAAATAATTACAAAGAATATTCTTAAATCATCGTTCATCTTCGAGTCCCCAATGCTGAACGCAAGGATAAAAATGTTAAAGCTACATGTAGAAAACAATAGATATGAGGCGACACGAGGATCCTTTCGTTTTAGGTACATTTTCTGCTTGCATAGATACATCAAAAACAAACGTATGTTTACATCTATCACGTCCTTATGCCCGAAATCTTCCAATCAGAAAGCTAAGTTCACATGACTCGTAATCAATAAATCAACATGTCATAACCTTGTCTTATGTAAATCGTAATGGAATCTGCTTCAAATCAATAACTTAGCGAAACCACATGTTAAAATGACGAACACAGTGATTAAAATGAAAAAACAAAAAAGGAGTCTGATAACTTAACACAGCAGAGAAATTAACAAGTTCAAGTGGTATTAGATGTTCTTTAACATTTCCAAATTTCCAAATCATATAGAAAATTGTTTTACTAATCCCATCTGATAACAATTATCAATTCATTACTTGATGATTATAATATTTTATAAAATAGAGGGTCTGTAACTTATTAATTCAAGATCCAAACTGTACAATAAATATAATAGAGAACTTTACAGAAAAATCTACAACCACTGCATCTAGTTTTGATCTTTCATGGGCTCAGACCATAAACCTCTAAGGAACATCACAGAGGCACCGAACTCAACCATAGACCCTCACAATCCCAACTTCAGAGTCACTACAATGGAACAAGAAAATGGACAGACCACTTCACAACAATTTAATCACACAGAGAGTTCTCAGATCAAGAACTCGATAATCACTAGATAATCTCACAAAGAAAAGATGAAAAATCACAGAGACAGAAAGCCCTTGAAAGCTCTAGAAAGAGACAACTCATAGAAAGAGAAGAAAAATGACGATTCCATCTCTGGGTCAAAGAAAAGGGTCTTATTTATAGTTAAAACCATCAGCCATTGATCGGTGGGTTAATCCAACGACTTCAGAGTGACTAAGAGTGGGCTGAATTATTGGGCTTATTTAAATGGGCCATCTCATTCCATATTGGGTCTTTTTTATCATCACAGCCTATGTTGGACAGGACCTTGGCATCATAGCCCAACAGATCTCCACCTTGATGCCAATGGTCATACAAGAAGCCTAATAAATGTGATTTATATCTTTATTCCCAAGAATGTAGCTTCCCAGTATTTCCAACAGGCAATAGGTTCAGCACCTGTGCAGAACCAAAAAATTTAACCAGTATCAATGTTTAAAATTTGTAAACAGGATTCAAACTTGTTAAGGGGTATTACCTTAGTCCCTAAATCAACTGGATTAAACTAAGTTGCAATTTTTTTAAGTAACACACTTTCTTTAGAAATAACATCTCTAATAAAATGCAATTTAACATCAATATGTTTAGTTCTTTCATGAAAAACAGGATTCTTACACAAGTGAATTGCATTTTGACTGTCTGAATATAAAACAACATGATTCTTTAATTCATTTATTTTAGATAACAAGCCCTTAAGCCATAAAACTGCTTTTATTGCTTCAGTTGCAGCAACATACTCAACTTCAATAGTAAATAAAGCAACAATAGGTTAAAATTGTGATTTTCAACTAATACATGTATTATACAAAGTAAACATATAAACAGTAGTAGTTTCCTATTGTCTCTATCTCCGACAAAATATGAATCTACGAAATCCTTAAGTACAACACCTTCATTACAGGCACTAAAAGTCAAACCAAGATGTGAAGATCCTTTCAAACATCTCAACAGCCATTTTAGAGCAACTCAAAGTTCTAGTCCTTGATTGGCCATAAATCTACTAAGTGTACTAATGGAATGAGCTACATCAGGCCTAGTACAAACTATGGTGTACATGACAAATCCTACTACATTAGCACAGGGTATTTTTTCCATTTGTCTAATGTCAGATTCTTCTACAAGACATTGCTCTTTACTAAGTTTAAAATGGCTGACGAAGGGAAGTGAAACTAATTTAGAGTTATGAATGGCAAACTTAGTTAACATTTTTCCACATATGCAGTTTGCTTCAAGTTCAGTAACCTATGGTGCTTTTTCCTAGTGATTTTCATTCCTAAAATTCTCTTTGCATGTCCTAGGTCTTTCATTTCAAATTCAGCACTTAAAGACCTTTGTATTTGATTAACAACATGCATATTCTGACCAATCAACAACATATCATCCACATAAAGAAGTACAAAGACAACAATAACATTTTCATCATTTCTTTTAAAATTGAGACAATGATCAAATTCACTTCTTATAAAACCAATAGTAGATACAAAATTATCAAACATTTTGTACCATTGTCGTGGAGATTGTTTTAAGCCATATAATGATTTTTTTTAACGAACACACATGATCAGATTTAGATTCATCAATAAAACTAGATGGTTGTCTCATATAAATCACTTCATCAAGGTCACCATGCAAGAAGACAGTTTTCATGTCCATTTGTTCAAGTTCAGGATCATAATGAGCAATAAGAGCAAGCATAACTCTAATTGTAATATATTTAATCATATGAGAAAAAATCTCATTATAGTCTATACCCTCTTTTTGTGTAAATCCCTTTGCTACAAATCTAGCCTTAAATCTTATGGGCATCTTTTCAATATTTTCCTCCTTCACACTAAAGATCCATTTGCAATCAACAAGGGTCTTACTTGCAGGTTTAGGAACTAAAGTCCCGATCTTATTTTTCATTAAGGAGTCCATTTCATCTATCATAGCAGCATGTTAATTCTCAGATTGCTTGCTGCTCATAGCCTCTTCATAAGATTTTGGTTCTTTAAACACTAAGTCTTGAAAAGATAAAACAGCAAGTGAAAGGTAATCCCCAGGCTCTCTTACTTGTCTTCTAGTCCTATCTCCAGCTAATTGGTAATCCTCCAATTCATCAGGTTGACTTTCCAGATTTTTTTGAACACTTTCCTCTTCATTATCTTGAGGACCAAAAGCTGTTTCAACTTCTTCCTCCACCTGTTCATGATCAACAGGTTTAGTTGGTAAGCCAAGCTCCACCTGCAGCTTGGTACTATCACACTTTTCATCACCAGATAGCCCTCTTGGCTCCTTATTTTCTAAACAATGCATTTTTGACTCATCAAAAATAACATCTCTGCTGGTAATGATTGTGAAACCTTTAGACACTTTACTCCATAGTTTATAACCTTTTACCCCATTAGGATATCCCAAAAAAACACATTTTTGGGCCCTACGTTCAAGTTTTCCTATACTCTGATGGGAATAGGCAGCACAACAAAAAATTATTATGTGGGAATAATCAGGCACATGTCCTGTCCATAACTCTTCAGAGGTCTTATCATCTAGAGTACTTGAAGGGGTCCTATTAACGATATATGAAGCTGTCATTACCGCTTCACCCCATAAAACTTTAGAAACACCTGAACCTATCAACGTGCACCTAACCTTATCTAGTAAGGTTCTATTCATCCTCTCAGCCATTGCATTCTACTGAGGTGTATAGGGTACTGTTTTATGCCTTTTAATCCCAGCCTCTTTGCATAACTGATCAAATTCAGCATTGCAATACTCTAGATCATTATCAGTCCTAAGAGTCTTAATTTTCTTCCCAGTTTCATTTTCCACCAAAATTTTCCAAGTTCTGAATTTCTCAAAGGTTTCAGATTTATGTTTCAATAAATGAACCTAAACCTTCCTAGAGTAATCATCAATCAAAGACAATAAATATTGATTTCCTCCTTGAGTGATAGTGGATGAAGGCCCCCCTAAATCAGCATGTATATACTCAAGGATCGAGGTGGTTCTATGCTTTCCTGTGTTAAAATGCAGCCTATGCTACTTACCTAAAGTGTAGTTTTCACAAAAGGACACCTTAGATATAGAGTCTTTCCCAAATACACTTTTCTTATGAAGGATGTGTAGGCCATTTTCCCCTACATGGGCCAGTCTTTTGTGCTATTTTAAAGTGGCATCAACTTCAACACTAGAAAACTCACCTATATGGTCAAACACTGTACTAGGTTTGACCACATATATCCCGTTTCTTTTAACACCTTTAAAAATAACAGTGATCCCTTTATCACCTTCAAAAACCATCTTCTATTCTTCCTTGCAACCCCATATCATCCAAAACACTGTACTAGCTTTGACCCCATATATCCCTTTTTTTAAACACCTTTAAAAATAACAAGTGATCCCTTTATCACCTTCAAAAAACCATCTTCTATTCTTCCTTGCAGCCCCATATCATCCAAATTTCCCATAAAAATCAGTTTCCTATTTAATTTTGGGACATACCTAACCCTTTCAAGGGTGTGAATATATCCATTATCAAATTTCAAAGTGACATTCCCAACTCCCTCAACTTTGCAAGCTATATTATTGCCCATAACCACTTCACCTCCATCAGTTTTCTTAAAATCTTCTAAATAGCTCTTCTTAGAGGTCATATGAAAGGTGCAACCAAAATCCAAGATCCATTCTTGGTTTTGATTTCCTTTTTTCTGCAACATTTGCAAAGTTAGGTAAATGTTCAGTCACAACATATACATCTACTATGGTAGAACCTTCAGATTCTACCACATTTCCTTCATCAACACCTTTATCTTTCTGTTCATTTTTCTTCTTAAAACAGTCTTTAACAAAATGTCCAGTTTTCCCACACCCATAATACTTTTTGGTCCTAGTCCTTGACTTAAACCTGCTTCTACTTTTAAACTTTCTCATATTATTGTTTCCCTGATTATTATTGCTCTCCCGAGTACCACTAGACCTACTTAGAGTCCTCCCTCTAACAAACAAGTTTTCAGGCCCACTATTACCTCTTTTAGACTTAAGTTCAAGTTCATTACTCCTTAAAGAGTCTATGATAATATCACGTATAAGAGTATCTCTATCATACTTAATGGCGGCTTTAACCTCTTTATAAGCGTCAAGTATAGCATTAAGTAACACTACAACCTTATACTCATCAGAAACTTTCTCACATGTATTAACGATATCTTGAACTAACTTATTAAAAATGTCTAGACTGCCTTCTAAGTCTCTAATAGTGTCTATCCTAAAGCTATAAAATTTCTTCAACGGAAACAACTTATTAGACAGAGACTTAGGCAGGTAAAGTTTCTCTAGTTCATCCCACAGGACCTTAGCAGTATCATGTTTTTCTACTTTTCTTAAAACTTGATCAGACAAATACAAAATAATGGAGGTATAAGCAAGTTCATCAGATTCTTCTTTTTGATCATCTGTTATGATATCACGAAATTCATCCGTTATTGTTTTGGAAACTTTTTGCTGAACTAAAACACCTCGCATTTTTTGTTGCCAAATGGGAAAATCCCCTTCTCCATCAAAAACACCAAGTTCAAAAGATGTTTTTGTCATGTTTTATTGTTGAAAAGTAACAGTATTTCCAAAAAATTAAAACAAGACAGATGATCAACTTTTGAAAGTTTGTTGAATTTGACCTTCGCAAAAAATGATGTTTTAGATCACAGAAGAATAAAATGTAATCAGATGAATGAATCACAATTATTTCTAGTTACAAGAAATTTCAACAATAACAAGATCAATTATTATATCAATGTAAACAATACTAGAACCAAGGAATTAATACAAAATAGGTAGAATTAATATCTCAGGTGCACAAATAAAAGTCTGCAGGAACACAAGAGTGATCAAATCCACCATGATTCCGTGAGAATCAAAGTTCTCAGGGCAAGGGTCAATTTGAAACACCCAATGAAATGATCACAGACAAGTATAATGAGATATCATGTACTGATGTAAGCAGTTACAATATACAGTAGTTGGAACATATCAAGATAGAGGCATAAACATGTATATACTGTGTTATATGTGTGCTCGATTGTGTAGAGTCAAGAAAATGCAAACTGAAGGGTGGTTAAATGATTAACCACCAAGGACAATCAAAAATTTGTTATTTCAGCAAGGATGAATGTTCTCCAGGTTGCCAGCAGCAGATCCAACTCATAAAAGTTCGCGTTCAGAGTTCCAGTTTTAGATCGAACCCGCAGGATCTCAAGTTTTAGGGTTCTTTTAAGTCACAAGACTTTCTCAATTTCCCATGTTCCAGGTACTGATCGGCTCAGCAAACCCCCAAATTAACACAGATCGAGACCTAGGGTTTCACGATCTGAAGTGGAACGCCTAAAAATTGATTTTCCAGTGTTCGAACTCCGATCGAAGACTCAAGAACAAATTATCAACGCTCTGAAACCACTATTAATTCAAGATCCAAACTGTACAACAAATATAATAGAAAACTTTACAGAAAAATCTAAAACCACTGCATCTAGTTTTGATCTTTCATAGGCTCAGACCATAAACCTCTAAGGAACATCACAGAGGCACCAAACTCAACCATAGAGCCTCACAATCCCAATTTTTGAGTCACTACAATGGAACACAAAAATGGACAGACAACTTCACAATAGTTTACTCACACAAAGAGTTTTCAGATCAAGGACTCGATTATCACAAAGATCATCACTAAATAATCTCACAAAGAAAAGATGAAAAATCACAGAGATAGAAAGCCCTTGAAGGTTCCAAAAAAATACGACTCATAGAAAGAGAAGAAAAATGACGATTCCATCTCTAGGTCAAAGAAAAGGGTCTTATTTATAGTTAAAACCATCAGCCATTGATCATTGGGTTTATCCAACGGCTCTAGAGCGACTAAAAGTGGGCTGAATTATTGGGCTTGGTTAAGTAGGCCATCTCATTCCATTTTGGGCCTTTTTTTTATCATCATAGCCTATGTTGGTCAGGACCTTGGCATCGTAGCCTAACATAACTCTAATTATTCTCATATGTATTTATCCAAGAATAATTGTATATAAAATTACTTGAAATCGAGAAGAATTTAACCAACCTAATTAATGTATTCCTATCGTAAGATGAATCAAGAAATTATCCAAGCAAATTCTTGAGCCTAACGTTGCAAATGATAATTGACTTCTCGCCGATCATCAATTTCACAAGCCACATATTTCCTTGGCTATAATGTTATTCATGTTGGATAGACTGGTGCAGAATCCTAACAAGAACCAAATTTTACATAAGTAGATAGGGATATACAAAACAAGATATCTCTCCAGTAAGAAATAAACTCTGCTTCAACTTCTCAGATAGATAAGAATGTAACAGCCAAAATATATCTTTGTAATTCCAATTAAATTTCAAATTGTAACAAACTCAATCTCTGAAATCTATTTAAACCCTCATATACCTGGCTACTGTGAAAATGCAAGTTAGCCTTCTTTTTTAGTTTGTTTAAATATTTTCATGGTATCAGAGCTTCACTGCTCACGCATAACTTTTGATCCTTTTCGAATTCCTTCCATGGCCACCACATCCAATTCTTCTGCAGTATTCACTGTCCCTAGTTTGAATCAGTTAGCATCCTCTAAGCTTGATGGATCTAATTATCTCATCTACTATCGCAAATGGTTCCTATACTCAAAAGCAATGATCTGATGGGCTTCGTGGATGGTTCCAAGCCGTGTATATCAAAATTTCTCCTTGATGACCAAGGAAAATTAACCAGTGATATCAACCTTCTATATATGTTATGGCACAAAAAGGATCAATTTGTGCTAGGTTGGATCAACGCCACATTGTCCAACACTATGGCTCCCTATGTATTCGGACTCACAACTGCCAGTCATGCTTGGACTGCGTTGGAGAAGAAGTTTGCTTCCAACTCTCAATCTCACGTTAGTCATCTTAAATGTAAGCTTCAGTCCCTCACTCAAGGATCTCGTTCCTGCTGAATTTACCTTGATGAAACTAGGGAAATTGCAGCGAAACTTGGTGCTACTAGAAAAACTGTTGATGATGATGAGTTGATCACCTATGTCACTTATGGCCTAAACCCCATATATCTTCCCTTCATGACCTCCCTGTCACTAGCTACCCGAGATAATCCACTATTGTTTGATGACTTTCAAATTGAACTCCTCTCCAATGAACTTTTCTTAGAATCACAATTCAAAAATACCTGTACTGAAACTAATCATTTTGCCTTATTTGCATCTAAACCTCCTTCCAACTCCTTCAACAGAAAACTAAAATATTCCCAGAATCGACCCAACCTGCATTCCCAAGTCCACTGAAACTTCATCCCTCATTTGAAACCACCATCCAATCCCATCCCTGCTAACCATCTCTACAATACTCCCAAACCATTGCCAAATATCACCTCTCTTCATTCTTCTTGCCAGATATGTGGGAAATCTAGTCACCAAGCCATGGATTGTTTTCATCGCATAGACTATGCATATCAGGGCAGACATCCTCCTGCTCAATTTGCTGCAATGGTTGCTCACACCAACTCTAAACATGAAATTGAGACATGGTTTGATGATAGTAGAGTTATTCAACATATTACGACTAATCTTGAGCAACTCACTCTTGCACAGCCATACACAGGGCGAGAAGATGTCGCAGTCAGTAATGGTTAGGGTTTGGTTAGGGTTTTATTATTGCAAATACTGGTAATGCAACCTTTTATACACCTGATAATCAATTTCACCTTAAACATGTCCTACATTGTCCAAATGTCGTAGCTAATCTTCTCTCCATTAATCAATTTTGTATTTACAACAATTGCTTCTTTATTCTCACTAAATCCCATTTTTTTGTGAAGGACACACGGTCGGGGAAGACACAACTAGAAGAAAGGAGTAAAGGTGGTCTCTATCCATTTCCCATGCAGTCGATTTCTCTCAATAAGCTTCATGCCTTAATTGTCGTCGCATGAATAAAAACACCAGCTCTAATAACATGAAAATATTTAAACAAACTGAAAAAGAAAGCTAACTTGCATTTTCACAGTAGCCAGGTATATTGAGGGTTTAAATAGATTTACAGAGACTGAATTTATTACAATTTGAAATCTAATTGGGATTACAAAGATATATTTTAGCTGTTACATTCTTATCTATCTGAGAAGTTGAAGCAGAGTTTATTTTTTGCTGGAGAGATATCTTGTTTTGTATATCCACCACTAGTTATGCTATCTTCATTGGGTCTTCACTTGTTTCCTGGTCTGCCAAGAAGCAATCTGTAGTTGCCAGGTCCAGTACTAAGGCTGAATATAGGGCATTGGCAATGGCCACAACTGAACTTTATTGGATTCACATTCTACTCCAACTATTACATTTTATTATCCCTGTTGCCCCTACTAGGGATGGCAAATTGAACTTTTAAAATCGAAAATCGTGGTTAACCAAACCGAATGGGACGAAAAAATCGAACCCATTGTGCAATGGGACGAATATGGTATTTGATTTTAATGAACCGATTCGTGGCGGTACGGATAAGGTATTTATGTCGTCAAATCAAAACCGAACCGATTAACTGCTTAAAAAAAACCATTCTTTTATTAGGATGGCAAGGTTTAGTGAGAAGGAAGTTGACGAAGAGGTACATTTTTTTTTATTTAAATTTTAGTTAAAAACCATTCTGGATTAGGTAGTATCGTTGTATTCTCTACTTACATTTCTTATTTACTATATAGAAATCAATTTTGAATGCTGACCTATGCTAGTAAAAGTTGTGGGGAAGAATGAAGATTGAATATGAGTTAAGGTTGAAACTTTTGAATTATTGAGCATGAATCAAGTAACTACAAAGCACAAGAATCAATAATGAAGAAAAAGTTTAGTATTGTTATATTTATAATATTGTTTGTTACATTTATATTTTGCAATTGGAATTTGAGATAATGTTTGCATTTTTATTTGGAATATTGTGTTTTTGTTTTCACTGACTCTCTTTTCATTAACTGTTTTATATTAATTTGACAGATGGACCTATAAAAAATAATTTATTTTTGTGGTTATTAACCGAACCGAACTGAGATACGAACAGAACCGAACCGAGCCGATTTACATGGTTATGGGTATGACAAAAAATTTGATGGCTCGGTGATGATTTTGGTCGAACCGAATCGAAACTGAACCGTTGTCATCTCTAACCCCTACTATTTGGTGTGATAATAGTGGGGCAATTGCACTTAGCTCAAACCTAGTGTTTCATGCTAAAACAAAACACATTGAAGTCGACTTCCACTTTATTCGTGAGAAAATAGCAAACAAAGACATCTCTCTACAATTTTTCAGCTCCTCTGATCAGTTAACAGATTTATTCACCAAAGGACTTAGCTCAGAACATTTTGCCATGCTGCATTCCAAGCTAATGGTGCTTACACTCCCCATCAGCTTGCGGGAGAATGTTGGACAGACTGGTGCAGAGTACCAGTAAGAACCAAACTCTACATCAGTAGATAGGTCTCCAACAAGAAATAAACTCTGCTTCAACTTCTCAAATAGATAAGAATGTAACAAACAAAATATGTCTTTGTAATCCCAATTAGATTTCAAATTGTAACAAACACAATCTCTGTAAATCTATTTAAACCCTTAATAAACCTGGCTACTGTGAAAATGCAAGTTAGCCTTCTTTTTCAGTTTGTTTAAATATTTTCAAATCAAATTCCTTTGATTTTGAATACAACATTTCTTCAGGATTCTTAATTAATTGATTTCTTATTAACAGTTGATTTTTTTCAGTTACACAATTTTGAGAATTTATGTAGAGTCGTTATAATTGGTATGTTTTGGTTGAGGTGTCAGTAATTCCATTATTTCAAATGTCAAGTAGTAATTCAAGGACTGTTTTGTTTCACAATTGTGCTGTGGGTACACGAAGGTTCTCACAGAAAACCTATAGGAATTTAAAAAAAAAAAAAAAAGTACGTGGTAAGCTTTTGAAATTTAAAAATAATACGTGGCAGGCAAATGAGGGAAATGAAAATGAAAATAAAAATGACATGAAATTCATTTTCCCCAAATTTCAATCGGCAGCCTCTTCTTTCTCTTGCCCTAAGCACTCGAAAAAAAAGCCTCCACCTGAAGCAAAATCAGCCGGCGCACTCACCATCATCGCCGACTGATGCCAACGAAGTTGTGCATACTTTTAGTGATATAGATTTTTTTAGATATTGAAAATTCTTCCCTGCAAATCTCGGCTATCTTTATATATTTGCATAATTTCATATACCCTCAATATTGACAGCTGTTGATGCTGTGGGAAAATGTATAAATGATAAAGATGGTCACTATGCTTTTGCCATTGGCGAGAATTTGACTTCTAGTTGTAAGTATACTTACAATACTTAAGGGCGTGATTGGAGATGGCCTAAATGATAATTCTGATTGATACTTTTTAGGAGTTCTTTTAGAGCATGCTCATTGAACATCTTTGCTATGATATCTTGTGCACTCTACTGTACGGTCTCTCACATTGTCTCTTACATTCATTTTTTTGAGTGGAAATGCTTATGTTAGGTTAGATTTTTGTTGTTCGCGCGTTAGATTAGGTTCTCTTCAGTTAACTACGTAGTCACCCCTCCACTTCAGCAAACTAACTTTGATGTGGTAATTTGTAACTCTTATTGTAGTACAAGAGGTGAATAACCTGAAGCAAGCATGGACATTGCTATTAAAGAACAAAATCTGCCACCCTTTCATCTATGTCTAACATTGTAATGACAGTGGATACTTCAATTGGGTGAGAGTTGAAGCTTTAGACGAGGAATCGAGTTTTATTAATCATGCGGTAAATCATGTACCTAATGAGAAAGACAAAGAGTTGCCAAGACTAGTTGACTGGCTAGCTCGAATTAGCTAGAAACGAGGCGTTAACATATAAGTGCACATGACTCTCAACAAGGGAAAAGGAATTATCGAATGTGACGGGAAAAGAAAGGGGTCGAATTGAACGGGTGATTTCAATTATGTCTTTAAATTTCAATTTGTATAATGATATATTGGTTTTATTCCAATATGAAGGATATGCCTGAGGAAATACACGAAAATGACTCTTCCACTGTAGTAAAATTTGACATTGGCCTTTGACCCATTAAATGAATTAAAAAAAAAAAAACAAAGTAAGTTAAAAAAAAAAAAAACAAAGTAAGTTAAAAAAAAAAAAAACTTCACAGTAAAAGGCCATTTTACCCTCAGACTGTTTGAAAATCTCAACCGACCGACCGACACTGACTCCAAAAACTTGACCGACCGACGATCGACACCGACATCCACCACCGGCAACGACCATCATCTACACCGGAAATAAAATAACCGGTTAGTTTTCATCACTTTTCTCCAGTTAATGCAGTTCATGTGCAAGTTTATAGCATTTTTCTTACTAATTTCGGTTTAATTAGATCCATGAGCATGAGTAGTTAGATTGTGGGCATGTAGGAGTGTGAAAAATGTGGATTATTAAGTTTTTTTGAAGCTCAGTGGCCGGGAATGGCGATTTCCGGCCATTCCCGGCCACGGTCGGTTTAACAGTCGGTAACAGTCAGGTAAACCGACTATTACATAGTCTGGGCCGACTGTTAACAGTCGGCTCAGACGTGGCCGCCTGTTAACGGCCCAGACTATATTTAATTTTAAATTTTTTATTTGATTAAATAGTAATTATATTATTTATTTATTTAATTTTTTATCATTGTCAATATAATATAATAATTGAAATATTGTAAAATTAACAATGTTAATTCTTTTATTTTTATGAAATTATCTGTAATTTATTTTTTCAAATTTATTTAAATAATATGAATAGTCTTTACATTTTTAAAAAAGGTAAAGTAATTATTTATTTATTTTTTATATTTGTCTTTTATATAATTTAATAATTGAAATATTCTAAAATTAACAATGTTGATTCTTTTTTTTTTATGAAATAATCTTTAATTTATTTTTTCAAATTTATTTAAATAATATAAATGGACTTTACATTTTTTCAAAAAATGCAAAGTAATTATTTATTTAATTTTTATATTTGTCTTTTATATAATTTAATAATTGAAATATTCTAAAATTAACAATTTTGTGTTGTTCCTTTTTTTTTTTATGAAATAATCTTTAATTTATTTTTTCAAATTTATTTAAATAATATAAATGGACTTACATTTTTTGAAAAAATGTAAAGTAATTATTTATTTAATTTTTATATTTGTCTTTTATATAATTTAGTAATTGAAATATTCTAAAATTAACAATTTTGTGTTGTTCCTTTTTTTTTATGAAATAATCTTTAATTTATTTTTTCAAATTTATTTAAATAATATAAATAATCTTTACATTTTTCGAAAATGTATTTAATTTGAAATTTTTTGTTTGTAAATATATTTTTCAAATGGGTAATGGGCACAAAATGTCCCTACCTTTCAAGTCTATTGTGGAGAACGTCCCTACATTTCATTTTTTGGCATTTTTGTCCTCATTTCAACCTTTCTTTACGCTGGACGTCCTTCCGTCCATATTCCGTCAGTTTTTCCGTTAAATATTCGGGTAATTAGCACAAAATGTCCCTACCTTTTTAGTCTATTGTGGAAAACGTCCCTACTTTTCATTTTTTGGCATTTTGGCCCTCATTTCAGCCTTTCTTTGCGCTGGACGTCCTTCCGTCCATATTCCATCAGTTTTTCCGTTAATTAAATACAAAAATACCTTTTTCTTTCCATAAACAAGGATAAAATTGTCCTCACCCCCTTCACCCCTTTTTCCCGCCATCAACTTAGTCCATAAGTAACAGTAGCAGTAATATGAATCTGAAAATACTTTAAATGATTAAGTTAAATAAAGAAAAAATATCGTGAACACATTATATTCCACAATTCCACAACTACTGTTACTGTCATCTTGTGTCACTGGAAAATTTTAGAAAGATATATTAAATGGGTAGTCAATTTATAATGAGTCAACTTAAAATGAGCCATTCATCTTCTCCATTGAGCCAAAAAGAGCCGTTCACCATTTTGGCTCATTATAAATTGACTATCCATTTAATATGTCTTTCTAAAATTTTCCAGTGACACAAGATGACAGCAACAGTAGTTGTGGAATTGTGAAATATTATGTGTTCACGATATTTTTTCTTTATTTAAATTAATCATTTAAAGTATTTTCAGATTCATGTCGCTGCTACTGTTACTTATGGACTAAGTTGATGGCGGGAAAAAGGGGTGAAGGGGGTGAGGACAATTTTATCCTTGTTTATGGAAAGAAAAAGGTATTTTTGTATTTAATTAACGGAAAAATTGACGGAATATGGACGGAAGGACGTCCAGCGCAAAGAAAGGTTGAAATGAGGGCAAAAATGCCAAAAAATGAAAGGTAGGGACGTTTTGCACAATAGACTTGAAAAGTAGGGACGTTTTGTGCCAATTACCCTTTAATTAACGGAAAAACTAACGGAATATGGACGGAAGGACGTCCAGCGCGAAGAAAGGTTGAAATGAGGGCAAAAATGCCAAAAAATGAAAGGTATGGACGTTTTCCACAATAGACTTGAAAGGTAAGGACGTTTTGTGCCAATTACCCTTTTTCAAATAATAATTATTTTGTTTAATTATTTAATTTTTATAATTTCCTTTTTTATATAATTTAATAATTGAATACATAATATTGTTTGAAATTAACAATTTGTTTTGTTCCTTTTATTGTTCTTTAATGAAAATCTTTGATTTTTTTAATTTATTTAAATAATATTTATATTCTTTAATGTTTTTGACAATACATTTAATTTGATTTGTTGTTTTTTGTAAATATATTTTTCAAATGTAATATTTGTGATTGTATGGTAGTTAGAGTTCGGTTCTCTTGATTTTGTGAGATTATGCTTTTTTTTTTGTTATCTCTTGTTCAATACTATAACATTTGAATTTTTGCAGGATGGAGTATCATTTAGATGCAGAGTTGAGACGGATGTCGGGGAAAGCTACTTGGAACAGTAGCTTTGAGAGTTTTACTGCTATGTTGGAGCTGCTCGATGATCAGCACGGAGATATGCTATGACAGTCCTTCTTGTGGCCACTGTACCAATTGCGAGGGGTGCAGTAGGACAGATCATTGATGCACTTCTATGTCGGCTTCTGAGGCTAGTCGACGGCGATTCCCTCCAATTCAACCTCGGGGGCAAGGTCGTCAGTTTCTCGATGTTTGAGTTTACATTGATCACTGAACTAAGGATTACGGGCGACGATGCAGCCATGGAGAGAAGCAATAGGCTGTACGAGACGTACTTCCAAGGATATGGGTCGGTGCTTCTACCTGACTTGATGGTCGCGATCAGGGGGTGCGACCATATGCTAGATAGATTGAAGTTTAGGCTGGTCTACATCCTCGAGAGTGTGATGAGGTGTCATCACAAGAAGACTGCCATCGACATTTTTCATTTGCAAGTTGTTGACAACATCGATGTGTTCAACAACTATCCGTGGCGCCGAAGATGCTACGAAGACACCTTACATGTGTTCACCAGATCGCACTCGAGGCTCAGGGGGTCGATGCGTAAATACGATACATATGGATTGCCGTTAGCGGTGCAGGTAAATGTTTAATATAATCAAAGTTAAAGTTTTAGTGTATTACATTGATGTTTAATAAGTGTATGTGTTACAGATTTGGGTGTATGAGACAATTCCTGTACTGGGGGCCCGCTTTGCGCAGCGAGGGGAGACACGTTGCCCTCTGATGCATCATTGGAGATCATCGCGAGCGGAGGGATGTCCCACTGGGAAGTAGTTATCAGCCCTCCTCGACGATCCTCAGGTAAGTATTATACATTTGTGATTTATATTATACGTAGTTTAAAA
Organism: Olea europaea var. sylvestris; assembly: GCF_002742605.1. Classification (NCBI taxonomy): domain Eukaryota; kingdom Viridiplantae; phylum Streptophyta; class Magnoliopsida; order Lamiales; family Oleaceae; genus Olea; species Olea europaea. The sequence continues at coordinate 282,605 of NW_019264985.1, forward strand.
TTTTGTTTACATGATCGTTAAGTAGTTGAAATGTTAATATGTCAACTTGAAGTCATACCTGAGTTGATGCCATCGATGGAAGAGGAGGCTTGGGGTCTTGTGCAGAATTTAGGCATTCCGCACACCCCAGACGAGGAGATGTCTGATCCGAGTTTAGACCGAGATTGGGTATGTGAATGAAATAAAATTTATTGAATATCATCAACGTATAAATTTAATGAATAATTTATTGAATAATTTTTCATTTTATTTATGTAGGAGGGCGGTCCAGCTGATCGACGATTACCTTTGCCGAGGGCATCGCCGCCACCATTGGCATCACCTCCGCCAAGAGTATCGTCCCCGCCATTGGCATCACCTCCATCGAGGGCATCACCGTCGCTAGTGGCATCACCTCCACCGGGGCCATCACCGCCGCCATTGGCATCACCTCCATCCAAACAGTTCCCCCGTGTGTCTCCGGGGCACAGTGATGATTTGTATGTCCGTTTGACTGGATTTATAGCGGAGGAGGTCGACGTGCTACGACGAGATTTGACGAAGAGGGTCGATCATCTGGGACGAGAGTTGACAAAGAGGGTCGACGATCTGGCAGGGAGGGTTGACTATCTGACAAGGAGGGTCGACGATATGGGACGAGAGTTGACAGGGAGGGTTGACGATCTATCCCATGATGTTGGAATACTACAGTCTTTCGTTGTCGACCTTCAGGATACAGTAGCGGCGCTTAGAGGAGATTTAGCCGGCAGACGATGGGGGGACAGAGGGGATGGCGGAGATCATGATCGAGAGGGTGGCAGAGATCGTGATAGAGAGGGGGGTCACCCACATTTTTGGCGTGATGAGACATTGGAGTCATTGTGGTTATCTATGGAGGGGGTGGCCCCGATGGGGATAGGAGAGGGGACTACGGAGGGGGTGGCCCCGACGGAAGGGGCGGAGAAGGTGGCGACGTAGGGGGTGGCCCCGACGGGAGGGGCGGAGGTGGTGGCCCCGGAGGTCGAGAGGACGCCCGGCATGATTGAGGGTAAGAGACATGCAATTGACGAGATGGAGCAGGTGGTCGAAGAGGTTGAGAGTGCCATCACAGTATGTTGTTTCCTCCTTCACAGCTGAGACCAAGAGAAGGACGTTCATCGATGGGACGTACCCGAACTTATTCAGAGAGGTGGACAATGCCAAGTGGAAAGCATTCGAGACAGAGTGGAGGAGAATTATCTCCAGGTAAGTATTGTATGATTTTAATAAAGCACTGTACGCTAACTCGTCTAAACTTATTTTAACATTTCCCTCTTTTTTACAGAGTTAGTCGCACGATAGGACAAAGGACGGTTTCGGACCCTTACAAGTGGTTCCACGACTGCGGGAGCTTGGCTTGTTGACGATGCAAGTGAACTATTCATTTCGTGTTTTTTTATGTATATGTGACATTGTGTTTATTAAATGAATAACTCATACTTTTTTCGTGTTTCCTGCTGCAGCACATTGACCTGGCCATGGACTTGTTGCGAAATCGAGCTCAAAGACATCCAAAATCATTTGATGTCCATGGTTGAGTCATATTAAACACCGAGTTCTTGGGTGCCGTTACCATAGAGTATCAGTCGCTCAAACTTATGGGTAACGAGTACACAGTGCCAGAATATATGCTCGAGTGGGTGATAGGACTGTCACCGAGTGTCGGGGGAAAATCATGGGAGGGTTGTACACATATGTACATTCCAGCGTGCATCAATAAACACTATGTTACGTTGGAGATCGTTTTTACTGACTCGACTATATATGTGTACGACCCAGATCATTCATGTTTGACACAAGGCCAGTTGGAGCAAAACCTGGAGTCCATGGCTGTAATTGTTCCTATGATGGCCAGAGGAGCGGGGATAAATGTACAGGACAGATTGCGGATCGTTCAGAACACGACGACAGCGCAACAGTCCATAAGGTAAGTGTTGTTTGAACTTCGTTGTTTTCATCTTTCAGATTTAGTTTTTATTTACACAGTACTGAACTGATTCATTCTTGTTCAATTGCAGCGGCGACTGCGGCATATTTGCCATTAAGTACGTTGAATTTTTAAGTATAGGACATAAAGTTGATGGAATCAACCAATCGTGGATACAGAACTGGAGAAAGAAGCTAGCATGTAATTTGTTCGAATTTAATGCTGACCCGTAAATTTCATTTATATATATATGTAACATTTCAATTGTAAATTTAATTATTTTTGTAATTATGAAATAATTGTAAATTTGTGTTCAATGTATATAACATTTCAATTGTAAATTTAATTATTTTTGTAATTATGAAATAATTGTAAATTTGTGTTCAATGTATATAACATTCAAATTGAAAATTTAATTATTTTGGTAATTATGAAATAATTGTAAATTTGTGTTCAATGTATATATAACATTCAAATTGAAAATTTAATTATTTTTTGTTATTTTACCCGTATGCCGAGTATCGAACTATTTTTTTCATATGAATTATTATAAATACCATTTATAGAGAATAAATATTGAATATGGAATATTTATAAATAACAAATATTGAACAGTGTAAAGTAAAAGGAAATATTATTCATTTCACGTACCTGTCTAATCGTCATTTAGGAAAATTTGACTGGTACAAAATTGCCGAGTATGCCCTATGGCTCTGCACCGGCTACACCTACGCGATCGAGGAAACTCTCCGGTAGATGGTATTCTAGATGTACTTGGACGTCTAGGACCACACGGTTCAACTGCTGGTGGTAACAAATTATGAAATGGGAGAATGTACTCGGGAACTTCCCACTCGGCTTCATTCAGCAGAGGAAATATAGTCTCGACATATGCTGTCTTCCAAGATTCAGTCGTATAATACAAAGAGCATAACATTCTCGCAGCAAAGTCTCGATACATGGCCACCGCAACTGCATGCTCACATGGAAACTCTCCAATTGAAATCTCGTACAAGTGCATGTGTTATCAGTCAAATCCACCATATATGCCGTATTACGTGCACATTGTACGGAGAAGTGAAACTCATCTAGTGCTTCCACATTCAACTTCCTCGTAACCTCTGCCGCCTTAAACAGTTTCTCCTCTTGAGCTGGGGCCAACACGCTAGTGCAACTCTGTGATGCCGCACGTCGGTTATGAAACCACTGTTGTAACTTGTTACGAATGTTCTCAATCATTACGAGAATTGGTAACTCTCAATCCTTCTTAAACAATGCATTGAGAGACTCCGCGTTATTCGACGTCATCATGTTGTATCGACGTCCTGGAAAGTATGACCGCGCCCAATGTTCGATCCCCATCTTCGTCAGATACTCCAACGCCAGTAATGATTTACTTCCTATCTCGAGCATGAACTTATTTCACTCTTCAGCACTGTAAGCTTCGGCTGCTCTCCTGAACAATGAAACGATGCCTGTGCCCCGATACCTAGTCTTCAAATTACCTTGTATATGGTACATGCAATACCCGTGATGTGCCTCGGGAAAAACTTCAGCGATACCGTTTATTATAGACTGTCCTCGATCGGTTACAAAGGCAAGGTTTTCGACTTCCCCGATCACTTTCCTCAGTTTAGAAAAGAACCAACGCGTGGACAGATCATTCTCGCTGTCGACTATGCCGAATGCAATAGGGTAAATTTGGATGTTGGCATCTTGACATGTAGCAATAATTAATTTGCCTTGATATTTAGCTTTCAGAGTTGTACCATCAACTAGAATTACGGGTCGCATTGCATTTCGAAAACCCCAAATACATTGTCCGAGAGTCATGAAGAAATACTTAAAACAATTATCTCCCCCCGTCTCAATAAAAAATGTCGTGCCAGGATTAGTTGTCCCCATGTTATGGCAATACCTAGCCAATTTAGCATAGCTCTCTTCAGCCGATCACATTAAATCCTCCAACGCACATTTTTTGGCCTTCCACGCTTTCTGATAGCTCATGACCACTCCGTACTCTCGACGGACGTCGTTAATGATATCCGAAGGTCTGTAGATCATCTGTGGATCCTGATACTTGTGCATTATCTGTCGACCAATAAACCATGCTCGAGCTTGCTTGTGATCGTTTCGAAGAATTCCCACTTCGCAAGTATGTTCCTGTAAATACTTGTGAAGTACGAAGAACTCATTCGTGTCCATCTTAGTTGCTCTCAAGCGCCAATTGCAACTGTTTTCGACGTAAGCAACTGTCAACAATGACTTGTTTGATTTCTTTACGTTGAACTCAAAGTTATATTTTAATGTCAGCCGGTGCACAGCTTCCTGCAAATCTTTCTTGGTTTCAAACAGTTGCTCGACTTGCAAGTCCTCATCATCGGGAGCCACACGGGAAGAATTGGAGGACGGTCCACTTGTTTCAACCTGTGAGCTCCCACCAGGTTTGTGTCTCTGTCGGGATAAAGCAATCAAATTCTCATTTGTAAACTCGTTTATGTTCTCATTGTCTTCAACTGTCGACGAAATTCTGCGCGTAACAGTGACATCACGATCAGAAGCAACTCTCTCAGGAATACCTACATCATCCGCTAGAACTATCTCCACTGTCTCCCAAAAACCTCGATCATTGTTATCCGCTCTATTTGAATCTTCGCGTTCACCTTCGATAACATCCTTCGTAATTAAAGTCACACCATGAACAGTCCGAGTCCGATGCATTTTATCCAATTTTAATAGATAATTCAATTTAGCATCATTAGTAACGAATACCGGTGGCATCGGAATGGATGAATCCCCATAACTGTTGAATAGATATCTCAATTGCATATCATATTGAGATTTATCGACATTCAACTTATTTTGCAAATCGTGGTACATTTCTAAGTATGGTGTACTCTCTGTTACGGGAATTGCAATACAACCACGTATGTCACTCGTCTATCTCCATTTCCACCGATTATTTTCATTCAATTTGAAATCACAGAAATAACACACGGGATTATCATATTTGCATGAGGAAATGGTTTTAATCAACTTCAAATATTAATTATAAGAAAAAGGCCAACAAAAATCAACTGCAGTCGGACTGTTTCCGACTGTTTGTTAAGCCAAAACACCCAGTTTGGCGTAGGAGAATACTGTTCTAAAGTTATACATCTATTTAATTTTTTTTTATAGGTAAGATCTGTTAAAAAAAAAATCTATGTCAACATAAAATTTCTCTATTTAAACGTATACTAATTTACTCAAAACAAAATTAAACATGCGTAAATGTACTTACCGATTTGAAGTAATTGATGTAAAAAAAATTTCCAGTTTCAACATTCCAAAGTTCTTCTAGATTTTGAGGTTCAAGCAGATGAAAAGATGAGAGTTTTTCCTGTGTTGGAAGCTCGTTTTGAAGTTTTTATAAGTGGGGAAATGTTTGGTTTTCAATTATTAACTAAAATGGTAGTATAGTCCTTTCAATAATATATTATTTTGTAATTGTACAAAACATTTAAGGACATCTTTGTCTTTTACCATACAAAAGGCCAATGTCATAATATTCATGATTTTGAAAGTCAAAGTAAAATTTAGCTCCTTTGACTGGGTCAAACTTAAAAGTACCCCGATATGCCTTCAGTTGTGATTCCACCCAAACCTTTTGTTTAGCTGTTTATATAGTTGTAATGAGACCCCATTTGTAATGGACTTTGGATCACACTGATGACCAAGTTTTATTATGATTATTGGAAATACTTTAATAGGAGATTGATTAAAATTAATAATTTTTGCCGGACAAATTGGACAATTAATTGCCTGCATAAAACAATTATCATATTGTGAGATTGATCTGAGGGGGAAAATCAGGCACTTTGGTTGCCAAAATTTGATCTCCCTGGTCCAAACAGCATAGGAAAAGCGCTAATTCTTTTATGAAATTTGTGCTAAAAATAAGGCGTCGAAAAGAATGAAGCATCATTTTAATGTTCCATGTTTAATAAACAAATGAATTAGAAGAAACAAAACTTGATGATTGCTGCATCTTTATCCTTCAAACTGATAGTTTAATACTCCAAGTTAGGGATGTCAACAAGTCAAGTCGAGCCGAGCCGAGCCCGAGCCTAAAACTTTCGGCTCGAGCTCGGCTCAGTTAAAATAATCCAGCTTTTCTACGAGCCCAACCTGAGCCGGCTTTTACTAGGCCAAAAAATTTCAGCTCGAGCTTTTTCGAGCCGGGTTGGCTCATTTTTTCTTTCTGGCTGCCTTGGCTCCTTTTTTTTTTTTTTTTTTTTCTTTTTCTCGCTACCTTTTTAAAGGCAGAATTTGTTGCCTTTTTTTTTTAAATTAAAGGCTCACAGGCCCACGAGTTGGGTCAGCTCGGGTTTTTCCCGAGTTGCGCCACGAGCTGCCCGAGCATCAAGCATTTTTGACACCCCTAGCTAAAGCAGCAAACCAAGACTGAAAAACATTAAAAGGCATTGTAAGAACGCAGATCATTTCCATTTGATTTCAGCTTCTAATAGTGGACTAAGCAAGCAAATTGAAAAAAGTAAAAGACAACTCTATGATGGTGTGACGAGAAATTTGAATTAGATAAGTTACTCCATCCAATTGCAAATCAGCTACATACACCTAAAAGGGTAGAAATTAAACCAGGCAATCATATTTTAATTAACTCTGGGTAAACATTAATGATAAAAGCTTATCTGAACAGATATCAGCAACAACACAAAGCTTGCCAATTTTAGCTATTCAACATTAAATATTCATAAACAAGTAACTTCAAATTGTAATAATTACATCTCCCAATACAAACATTCATAAACAAGTAACTTCAGGCACAGTCACAACATCTCCTACATTTTCGTTGTCCAATATATTCAAATTCTCTGTGATGTTCTCGTTATCAAATTCCAGCAACAAATCATTATTTCCATTCTCCATAATTTCCTTTCCTGCCACAAAATTTATCATTATATATCACAAGTGAAGATGATGATTAAAAAAAAAAACAAAAAAAGCAAATTATAACTGGCCCACATAATCTACCTGAACTCAAAAATAGTTTCTAAATGAAAATGGTAATTATAACCGACCCACATAATCTACAACCTTAAAAAGCTAATTAGAGGTTTAGATGGAAACTCCAGTGAAAATAAATTCAAGAAACCTAGAATTTTATAGCACCAAATACCTAAAATGTTGGGGCGCAGAAGCTCCAGTAACACATGTTGATTACAAACTGAATTTTAAAGAAATTAATTATATGACACTATTGAAGTATACTAGATTACACACCAAAAAACACAAGATTTAATTTGTATAGAAAGAACATAAAGAGTAAACACAGAGGAAAAATAATTATTAATTCAACAGTATGAAGAATACAAGACATACTAGCAATACTGCTTCTATGTTACTTTACCTAAACTAACAAAGGAGCCTAATATTTATACTACACGGCCAAACCCTAAATAGAGTCCCAAAAGATAAGAAATTAGGTTACAATTAGGAATTTGATTTCCTTTCCAACTCTACTCAAATTATGCTTCTTCAATCTCCTAATTTGAGTCACATTCTTAACAATCTCTACCTTAACTCAAATTTTGGTGCAATGAAAGAAACTCCTAGATTTCAAATCCGTCTGCAACGAAATGAACTGGCGACAGATAACACTACAGTTAGTCACTTCATTTTCCAACCAAAACTATCGCAAGTAGGCTCGTTGATAGGAATTTCTTTCAGAGTTTAATGTTATGTTAGAGTATCGTCCTGGATCTAGTAATCATGTTGCTGATGCTCTTAGTCGATGAGCCGATTTGGCTGAATTTCCTCAACACAGTAATCACTCCATATAAACCAAGCACTCGTCCTCTGCTCAGCGTCCACAACCAACACACGAACCCAACCCCAAGGTTCTCAATTCTACCAAGGAATTAATATTGATCACACAGGGTTGAAGCACACCCTGTAGCAAGAACCAGATCAAATGCTTGATCAGAAGGCCCATTGTTGGAACTATTACCTTCAACATCCCCAGAAGCATCGCATACATTGCTGACACCACGGTACATACGCTTGATGAGCCCTACCCTAGCAAATGAACACAGTGTACCCGTTGAAATTTGTGGTAAAGCGGGATTACCAACGCTTTCTCTGGCAATGTTTTGAATTGACTCAAAGCCCAAACCATAAGGTATTATACCAAACTGAACTTCCACCACGATACTAAACTTATCTAAATGTCTTCTAATAGGTTCTGTACTCCCCTGCAAAACGTACAACTGGAATCTTTTCTGTCCCTCCAGTACAACCCAAATTCCCTTTCAGACCTTCAAGACTTCACCTCTTCTAGAGAATTTATACCCATTTGCATTCAAGGTACATAGCGAAATGAGATTCCTTTTCAGGTTAGGAACATGTCGAACCTAATCAATTGTTCTAATGTTCCATCCCGCAACCTAAATCTGACTCGACCTATCCTAGCAATACAACAAGATTGATAGTTTCCCATTATAACTCTACCTTGCTGAACAACCTCATATATCTTAAATAAATTCCTATAAGAACACATATGGTATAAACATGCTGAATTAAGAATCCACTCATCGTCAGGCCTAGACTCCATATCAAATACAACGGTCAACATAACCTCTTCGCCATCTGAACAATTTTCAACTACATTGGTTTCCTCTAAATTCAAAGGTTGCACCCCACGATTTGCAGCTAAATCACCTTTAGCCAGCAACATATTGCAATCCTTCCAAATATGTCCCTTCCTTTTGCAATAGTAATAAGTCACGTTGCTAAATCTGCCTCTTCGTCGACCACCTTGAGATACAAAAGCTTCCCTATCCTTTGATATAGTTCCAACCAAATGCTTTATCTTCTCTTTTAAGTGCAAAGCATCATAGACATATTCTATAGTCAAAGTATCTTGACCATACAAGATAATATCCCGAAACGACGCATAAGACCCAGACAGCGAACACAACAGAATCAAGACAAGATCCTCTTCATTGTACTTAAACTCCAACGTTTCTAGATTTGCAACTATTTCCTTGAACACGATAACATGGTCTTCTAATGACTCTCCTTTTGCCATGCGATGTGAATACAACTTCTGCTTAAAAGTCAGTTTACTTGTAAAATTCTTAGTCGTACACAATTGCTCCAACCTTAACCACAAAGCAGCCGTCGTTTTCTCCTTCAAGACATCCTGCAAATTGTTGTTAGACAGATGAAGATGAATCAATGACATAGCCTTCCGATCCTTCCATTGTTTCTCCTCTGTTGTCCGTCCAACTGGCATTCTCTCAAAACCTAACAACGCATCTTCCAAATCCAACTGCAACAGAACATTCCTCATCTTTACTTGCCATAACGAGAACATTGTATTGCAATCTAATTACGGAATATCATACTTCAACCCAGCCATCTCGAAAAAAGTCTCAACCAATCCACAAAAAATCAACAATATAGCTCTGATACCACTTGTTGGGGGCACGGAAGCTCCAATAACATACGTTGATTCCAAACCAAATTTTGAAGAACTAGATTATATGACAATACTGAAGTATACTAGATCACACACCGAAAAACGCAAGATTTAATTTGTAAAAGAATAACACAAAGGGTAAACGCAGAGGAAAGATGTTTATTAATTCAATAGTATGGAGAATACAAGACAGACTAGCAATACTGCTTTTATGTTACTTTACCTAAACTAACAAAGGAGCCTAATATTTATACTACAGAGCCAAACCCTAAGTAGAGTTCCAAAAGGTAAGAAATTAGGTTACAATTAGGAATTTGATCTCCTTTTCAACTCTAGTCAAATTATACTTCTTCAATCTTCTAATTTGAGTCACATTCCTAACGTAAAATGCATTGGAATAAAAGCTTAAAAATTTGAACGGTGGTTTAATTGGGTCGGTCGAAAATCTTCACTAGAAAAAAAAAACATAGTAAAACTGGGTTTTACATCGTTCTTTTCATGTTCTTCGACCTTAAAGAGCTTATCAGAAGTTTAGGTGGAAACTCAAATGCAAAAAAATTAAAGAAACCTAGAATTTCGAGCAACCAAATAGCTAAAATGCATAAAAATAAAGCTTAAAAATCTAACTTGAGGTCTTATTGGGTAGTCGGCACTTCGTTGGCCGGAGATGTAGCATAGATAGCGACAGGATGCTAGCAGGAGATGTGGAGATCAAGGATGGCGGATTTCTCTATTTTGGCGTTTGGAGAAATGGCACTCTTCTTCCTTCCCACTTTTCTTTAGCCCAAGTAATTCATTTCCCTTTCATTTATTATTTCTTTAAGTTCTTTAAATGGGCCAGCCACGTTATTTTTTTTTTGAATTCCTGTAACACATCTATTTTATTTATGATTTTTTTTTTCCATTTATGATACTATACCAAAATTATGGAAATCTAAGTAATATGTTGTCCTTTTATCACAACATAGAGGGAGAATGAATTGTTTACTTGATTTGAATTAAAATAATCATTATTTTCGATTTACACAATTCAGACAGTCCACAAGTTCATGGTCACAAATCTAAACTATATAACGGATAACAACTCATACAAGCCAAAATTGTATGTTGCAAAACTATCAAATGTCACTACATTCACATTTGACAATCATTTATGTTTACACGAACAATTTTCACATGCGTTTATCTCAAATTTATGCTATAGCAGTAATTAGAGTCCCAATTATTTGTCATATCTCAATTTCATGCAGTATGAATTGCTCACTATTATTCGAAATAGAATAAGTCAGAACTACAAATACTTTTTGTTAAATACCACATCTAAGATCACAATGATGAGATATGATCATATGGTAGGAGTCACATGCCCTACACTAGAAGTCACAACATACTCCAACATTTCTTCTAGCTAGTGTAATGTCTAACCATAATCTACAAAGGTTTCAATTGTAGATGTCATCAACCATTTTCTTAAAAGAGAAAATAACTTATTTTTTATACTGTAGAGACACCTAAAAGAAAGAAACTATTTTCATGTATTCACCAATTAATTCTCATGTAGTAGATGTTATAGTAACAAAACAGGCTCTGGTGCAAGAGAGAACCTGTCTTCGTGCTAAAGAATAGAGAGAGAGAGAGAGAGAGAGAGAGAGAGAGAGAGAGAGAGAGAGAGAGAGAGAGAGAGAGAGAGAGTATTTAGAGAGAGAGAGAGAGAGAGAGAGAGAGAGAGAGAGAGTATGAATGTAAACAAGAAATTAGGTGATTCTCAAGTTTCGTACATCCATGTTGTACAAAGATTCAATTTCATCCTTAATTTAGATATCATGTTCAATTCCATCCTAAATCTCTCAACCGATCTATTTGTTCATTTCACATAAAGTAATCATGAATGATTAATTATTTAAATTTGTGATATAATTGTTAAATAGTTATGAAAACAAAGTATTTTAATTTTTTAAATAGGCATTAATTGAAATAAATTGAAAGTATATAAGTAATTAACATCAAATTAATTGTGTCAGTACTAAAAATTAAGAACTTACGTTAAAAGAATAAGATATGCTCATTCATTTTTATTTTTTTTATGTTAATAGTGTGAATATTAAAATGAATCAACTTGATTAAAAGTTTGTGGTTTGGAGTATGTGTTTATGATAACAATTGTTTGGTAACCATCTAAAGCAAACAAAGTATTTTAGAATAACTAAATTGTCATCTCATAAATACAACTTCTTTTTGACAAATACGCCTTCAAATTAGTTGACATTATAATGTTATATTCTTTTTTCTTTTTTCTTTTTTGCTTGTCACATGTTTAAATTTTAGTATAAGAGTTCAATTTGTTTAAGAATATTTATACTTATAAAAGTAACATGGATAAGTTAAATCCCCACTATGAAATAACTAAAGGCATGTAAATGCAACCAATGCTTGCACTCAAGAATGCATTTGGACTACGCGAAGGACATATGGGTGTAACATGCAAATGCGTCTAAAGTTAAAACTAGCTAACGGTGCATGCACTCGACCTATATACTAGGTAAACTTTGAAGAGATTTGCATAAGATTTTAGAAACATAGAGGAAACTTTGTTAAAGTATTCTAAAATAAAGAAGACAAATTAAGACATTTATAACTAGAAGTTTCGTTTCAGAAGATATAGGAAACTTGTAATAGTAAAATAAAAGTTTGTAGAAACATATGTACAAAAAATAATCAAGAAAAAAATATGAACTACAAAAATATAATCAATCCCCATCATCCATTTAAAGAAAGTGAAACTATAAAGGTCAAATAAGCCTCATTTGTAACCAACTAAATGAAAAGAATGATGAGAGTAAGATATTGAAAAATAAGAGTTTTTAAAAGTGGGAGTCGCTATTTACATCCACCGCTTTAAATTTACAACTTTTAGTTTTGATTTTAGTTGAAAATGATATATGTGTATATATATATATATATATATATATATATATATATATATATATATATCATTTTCAACTAAAATCAAAACTAAAAATTGTAAATTCAAACATTAGAAAGCACCTACTCAATCTAGCCACTTGAACTTTAAAAACACCCGCAAATGGAGGCTTAAACCTCATTGCAAGAAACTTTTCTGGATTTCATTTTTTCTGCTTTTTTTTTTTCGCTTTCAAGAATCCACCGTGCGTGTATTAATGCTGATTGTTTGGTGATTTTTTTCTACCTTTAGCAATTAAATTTTATGGTCTTGTTCTATACGCCAAACTTTTCACATCCTACTGTCCGTTTTCTCTATAATATGCCCCATGATACATGAATGCTGATTGTTTGGTGATTTTCTTCCACCTTTTAACACTTAATTTTTTAATGGACTTTTTCTATATATCAGACTTTTTACATCCTTCTTGTCGCTTTTCTCTATAATATGCCCCATGATGATACGTGAAATATGAAGACTTATTCTGATAAATTCTTAAACTAAATGTAAATTTTTGAGTTTCTTGATTCTTAAATGGTTCTATGATTATTCATTTTCATGTTATGCAATTCACATGTATTCTTGAATTTATAAAAACCTTTGGTTTGGATTCTTAGTAGTTCATATTTGCAGCCAAAGACAAACATGCAACTAATAATAAGTGATCTCAAAGACAAATATCTAAATCTAAAAAGAAGAAAAGTAGTTAACGATAAAGAAATTAATTTAAAATACGAAACACTTGCATCAATAGATCTTGTTGAAAAGAACTCATCAAAGCAAATTAATAAGAGAAGCTATACGAAATTGAAATCCAAAAAAGGCTCTCATTTGTATGTGGATACACAAATTTTTAATAGGCAAGAAAATATTCATATCCAGCAATATTAAAAAAAAATGAAGAAGAAAAGGAAAGAAGAAGAAAGGGAAAGAAAAGAAAGAAGATTGGGAACAAACATTGATAATCTATTTGATGGCATCTAACTGGTGCAGCTACTTTAAATGAGCAATTGCTTTTAGTTTGAAAAGTGACAGCCTCTTTTTTTATTAACATTTGTGAAAATTACACCACATACATTTTTTTATTAAAATGTAGCTCACTTTCATAATTTAACTCCTTATTTCATGACTACTAGAATAAAATTGTAAAAATGATAAACCATAAATCATATCATTCCAATACTAAAAACATTAAAGCATTATCCCTCTCCTACCTAATCAATTAAATCACAACAATCATTCTCAAAATCACTCCATTTCATTGCTTATCGATCCAAATCTCTTTCATTTATCATTATTCTAATGATTTCGTGTTATCCTACCCTACTTTCAATTGTAGCACATAAAGCTTTTAAAATTAGCTACTCTCTAGTGGGAAGCACAAAATATCAATGGCCCTGTTGCGAAAATCTCTCGAGAAATCTTGATTTCGGACTCAGAAAACAACCACACAAACACTGGTTTACCTTAGCTCGACCCAAACCTTTTCTTGACTTTTGGTGCCCCCTTTCAACATCCACAAAGGATAGAACTATAGTGATTAATGTGGATCCACAAATGAAGGAGGGAATAGAAGAAGCAATGGTTGAACTCACAACCTCCCATGGTCGGCTATCTCATGTTTTCTCTCCATTGCACACATTAACACATGCACACACATGGTTTGAGGGGGTGGATAAATAGCATAGTATTAGGTTACCAATAATTGGGCTTAACCCTCCTCAATGAGCCAAGACCAAGTTCACACTTACTACTAAATGGTCCAACTAACCAAAAATACATCCAACCCAAAATTGGGCCTTCCAAAAGTGTCAGCCATATTCGAGTCGAGCAAAGTTCATGGTGTCGATAAATTATCCGACAACTATTTTAAATCATCACCCGGATTTATTGGGTATCAAAAAACCCAACAACCCCAACTAGCCATGCTTCATTGTCCAACAAGAAGAAACAATTGCTAACTCAAAACATTGATTCTTTAGAGATATTGCACAAAAAATATTACTTTGACACCCATTCACAAATGACACGATCCACGACTAAAAACCCATTACTTGCTATCGTTACAAGGATCGATGATACTTCAACTCGGCAACATCGGCTTAATCATTTAGACTTGGTAAAGAATCCAAATAGAAAAACAGTGGAAAGAGGTTTATAAAGTTTTAATTTCAAGTCAAGTTCAAAGAAGAAAAAAAAAACAATTGATATGTTGAGGCTTAGTTTGGAAGAACTTTTCACCATTGGAGAACCCTCACCCTCCCTTCACAATTATACTTGTAAGTTCTGGTCAATGTAGTTGTAACAATTAGTAACCATCACACACCCTTTTGGATGCAGGACAATCTAGAAAGGGTAACTTTCATTAGAAGATCGAATTCAAAATATAGAAAGCTAATGCATAATTTGGGGGGAAAATAGCACTTTCCGAAATTCTGGTCCAAAAGGAAATAGTGAAGTAAAAGCTAATAAGAGAATTGGGATCTCAAAGGAACACACAAGTTTCTCCAACTTCAGAAATGTAATTTGACCTGGTTTTCTCCTTCAAAAAATTGGCGTACCAGCACACAGAAAGCTTTCCATTTAGTTGTTTCAATTACGAGGGCAACTATTGTAGTCCAACAATTCTTCTTGAAAAGGATCAATTATTGTGAAGAACTACATTAGACCGATATTTTCACTTTAGCAAGTGAGTGACCGATATTTTCGGTTTTAGTAGGAAAGTGGGTTCGCCGCAAACTTGTGTGCCAACACAGTACCGAATGGGTAAGATTTCAATTCTAACAAAATAGATACACAAGTCGAGTTCCTCGACCTTATTTTGACTTTGGTTTGACATGCATGCTTGGGGTATAATGTAAACCGAACTCATAATGGAGAAAGAAAAGAGAAGGGATAAGATCAAGAAAATTTCCATTTTAAAAAAGTGATTTCTAAACATGATAATTTAGAAGACACTAAAGTTAAAACTAATTAATCTAGTTTTCGTCAGCTTAGTGGAAACGAACCCCAAAAATTAGGGAAGAAGGTCCCACGTGTGACTTCTACAAATGCGGTGATGCGCGATGCGGCTTTGGTTAATGAATAAAGCATATAAATAAATCAAATTCGTGGTGGAACCTAATAAGTGT
Source organism: Olea europaea var. sylvestris (assembly GCF_002742605.1). NCBI lineage: Eukaryota > Viridiplantae > Streptophyta > Magnoliopsida > Lamiales > Oleaceae > Olea > Olea europaea. Next base: position 298,129 of record NW_019264985.1, read on the forward strand.
GTTTTTACGCACTTATTTAATATCTAAATATGTTATTTATTGATTAAATGAATGGAATTCTACTCACAAGTATGTAATATTTGCTTTTGTAAGCCAAAAATCACCCAAGGGAAGAGAACAATGCAAAAGGAAGTGAAAAGGACAAAAAGCGCACAAAAAATGTAATGTTGGGGACCAAAGTGCACAAGTACCAAAAGTTGGGGACTAAGGTTGCAATTTTGGAAGGCAAAAGTGATATGAAAATCAAATTTTGAGGACTAGATTGTACATGATCAAATTGGGGAGCCTTGTGTGCAATTAAATGGATGACAAAGTTGGAAAAAGAAATGAATAACGCTTGTGCTCGCGAGGGAGACCTTTTTTGATTTACTGAGACCAAAAGGGTTTCACAGCACGCGCCGCTTTCCAGTTGGGCGAATTTTGTCTATTTCGCGTAAATTTTGGGACTTCTTTCACAATTTCAATTGACACGATTTATGCCATTTAAATACCGATTTTTGGTTATTTTCTAGGGGATTCTTGGTTTTTGGGGCTAGGTTTTTTTCCTTTTTCATTTTATTCTTTCTTTCTCTTCTTCTTTCTTCTCTTTTCTTTTCCTTTCCTTGGTATTTTGGAGACACAATCTAGAGCACAAGAAAATTCAATTAAAGATTTGGCAAGGTTTTCGGGAAATCAAGAGCAAGCTCAAAAATGGGTTTTATCTATACCTTGTATTTTCTCTACTATTTTGTCAAACTTGCAATGTATTGTATAAAACATTCTCCTTTTTATCATAAATTTAACATAGGCTAAATATTTGTATTTGGATTTATGGTATTAGTTTAATCTAGCTTTTAATTAATTTTGATATTTGCTCTTTAATGTTAAGTTACTTATTTTCATGTGTTCCTACTATTGCATTTCATGCATTTTCAATTATGTGGCCAATGAATGATTATGTTAAGTGATTTGTATATCGTTCAAGAGAAGATTGTGCATTTTAGATCAAATCGTAGAAACTATAGGTTTATGTAGAGGATAAAGATATACCCCTAACCCGATGTAACCCATTGAGTTATTTTCACAAAGATCTAATGCGGTTGTTTGATTTTAATCGACATAAAGATATAGTAGGTTAAACCAATCAATTTGGGTTAATTTCGCTCAAGAGATGTAATTTACTAGAATTGAAAAATCGAGTCTAACATAATAAATGAGTAATTCGTTAATTGGCCCGTGGAGAAATTGATTAGGCGACGGTTAAGAGAAACCATAAATTCCAACCACACTTGCTTCCGAAAATTCCAAGATTTTTACCTATTCTTATTTAGTAGGTTTTTAGTTAATTTCCTCATTTAAAATTATATCTTTAATTGTATGTGTCTATTTTTATTGTTAGAATTAAATTAATTAGAGTTATGTAATCTAAAATAAATATTCCTCGAGGGATCGACAACCTGAACTTAAAAGGTCCACTTTATTACTTGAATGCGACCCGTGCACTTGCAGTGTAGGATTTTAGCAAACAAGTTTTTGGCGCAATTGTCGGGGAATGTTTTTACTTTGATTACCACTTTAATTAATTTTAGTTTTAACAATTTTATTTATTTATTTTAAGTGATTTTATTTTTATATATTTTGGCTAACCCCCTTGTATTGTTAATCTATCTTCTATTTGTATTCTCTCCTTGTACTTTCCAGATATTTGCGGAATTCTAACTTTGGTAAAGTAACAAAATTGTTGCAATGACAAATTTCTATGTGGACAGTCAAAATACACTTGGAGGATATCCAAGTTGTGAAAATTGTTACGCTGTGCATTGTAGTGGGAATTATTTGTTTTCGTACACTAGTTTATACATGCCGAAACTTTTGAGGTTTAGGAAATATTTGAGTTGTCGAAAATAAGCCATTGACAAAAATGATGAAGGGTACATGCTCGCAGGAGATTTGGTACCTACAATTTGGATGAGGACATTAAATTTGTAGGAGATGGTCCTTCCTTATTGAACGAAAAGGTAATTGCAAAGTATTTCCAAAAGCTTGCCAAATTGGATGAAAGTGATATGCTTATGGGAGATTACATGTACTGGGATGAATTTCAACAATGGGGATACAATCCACTTGAAGGAGTCAATGAGACCGACCTCTCATTGCCCATAGATTTAAATTGTGGATCGATCATTCAATCCGAAGAAATATCAGTGATTGTAGAGGAGCTTAAAGTGAATGATAATTTAATCACAAAGGAACTGATTGAGGATATAGAAATCAATGAAGATGAAATCAAAGTACATTCGTTCGATTTCATTGATTGCTAGGAGTTGATTTTGTGATTAAATCTGATGAGGAGATAGAAATCTACATTGTTGAGTTTGTATAGGATAGAATGGGAAAATCCTATTACATTGAAAAGGGCAATGTCGAGGTTTGGAGATGAATGAAAAGTGGAGCAAAGTCAAAAGAAGAAAAATGGATCAGGCATCCGAAGCCTTCTTTAGGTGCCCATGATCGAGCTAAAGACTATAAAAAACGCTTGTTGGGAGGCAACCCAACTTTTTAATTTTTAAGCTTTTTATTTACTTTTATATATTTTTATGCTTTTATCTAATTAGCTATCATTTTTTGTAGGAAATTTTTGAAGTCCAACATATCATGGTTTCTCACAAGTTTGGGGGTAAATTGTGTACAAGAATGTTACTTGCCAAAATTCATTAGAAGCATCACAAGTCCGAGTCAAGCATTGGTACCTCTTCACAAATATACAACTGGGGAAGTTTCATTATCGCTCTCCTCTTTATCTTGTTCTTTACACATTGAGAACAATGTGTGGTTTAGGTTTGGGGGTGATTGTGCTTGAATTGGTGATATTGTATTGATATGTTAGATAGCCTTGCCGGCTTAACATGGTTTGGATGTTTGAAATTGTTATTGATTCATGCGCTATGCATGACCAATCATGCTATTTGTGCCTAATTTTTTTCAAAAAAATTGCTTATATATTGTAAGATTTTGAATTACTTTGAGCACAATTGTCATAATTAATTATTATCTAGATGTGGAAAATTTTTGTTTGACGGAGAGATTTTGAATTGGTAAGAACTAGGTTTTGAGTTGATTGAAAATTTTTATCAACCTATATTCTCTTCTCTTTCACTTTACTACATTGTGAGATAAATCTGGGGGTGGTCAAGCGGGTGAAGGATATTATCTAGAAGTGTGTTGATTTCGTACATGTTGAAATATTTGTGTGGAGTGTCTTGTGCCAAGTATAAGCTAGGTAATGACCATATGTTGGAATCTAAGCCCCATTTTTGTTATGCTAAAAAAAAAAAATTGCTATTGCACTTGTTGAATTTTGAGCCTTACTTCGTAGCTTTTTTTACTCGAGTTGTTAAGTCCGTAGGGGTATTTTGAAACTCGGTACCCTTTGGTCTAAACAGTCAAGGAGTTATCGATCTAAGTTCGCTACAACGGTCAAGAAGAAAGCTTAAGACAGTGATATAAAACATGAGATTCGACTAAAAATAAATTTTTATTGATAATTGGGCTTAGATAACTAGTGGGCTTGAATTACTTAGTATAAGATTGAATGTGAAGCACTCACTAGTGGAGAATCATCACATGACTAGATGTTGAGATTGCTGGTTAGACCCAACCAAACTAAAGCGGAAAAAGAAATGAGTGATTGAGAACAACCTTAAATTTACACCTCGAGAAGTAAAAGAAATATCTATTTTGGTGTGAATTTCACAAGTGAGAAAGAAAATATTTGACCACAAAGGGTCCAATTGGAGCCAATTTGAAGATATTTCCGTCTTGACAATTTTTTTACTAGTTTATATAATGATTAAAAGTGACGTGGCACCCACACACCGATCGAATATTGGATAAGCTTAAATTATTTTTGCTAGCATATTTTGGGCATATTTGTGTATTAATTATACAATTTTACACTTCTTGATATTTTTAACAAGCTATCTAATATGTTGATTCTTATCTCATTTTATATGGTTGTGTTAGTAGATAATCTTGCTCAGGACGAGCAAGAACTTAAGTTTGGGGGTATTAAGAAGGAAAATTTTCTAGCAAAAATTGGGAGTTTACAAGGAATATTAAAGATTTTAATTCCTCATTTCTTCAAGAATATATTCAAGAGACGATTTTCTTCCACTATCTTGTATTTTTCTATTATCTCCTTCATTTTGTAATAGGTTCTTTCTTTATTTCATTTTTGTGCTTCTATTTTGCAATGGGCTACGTGTTTAATGTTGGGATTTTATGATGTACGTTGACCTAAGTTTCTTCAATGTCAATATTCATCATTTAATGTTTTAATTACTATGTTATTTTGCATTTATTATTGTGCTTAAATTTTCTTCATGTATGTGGCTAATATATGATTGAATTGATGATTTGTGCAACTATTGAGAGATTGTCGTGCATTCTTGACCAAAATAATTAATGCCCTAGGTTGTTTTAGGAGGTAGAGATATACCCCAAGTCTTAGATGACCCATTGAATTACTTTCACAAATGCGGTTGTTTGTTTTAATCGACATGGAGATATAGTAGGTTAAATCAATCAATTAGGGTTAATTCCGCTCGAGAGAGGTAATTAACTAAAATTGGAAGATCCAGTCTAACATAGTAAATGAGTAATTCGTTAATTGGCTCTAGGATAAATTGATTAGGCGACGGTTAAGCGAAACCATAAATCCCACCCACACTTCTTTCGAAATTTCCAAGATTTTTACCTATTCTTATTTTGTAGGAAAGTGGGTTCGCCGCAAACTTGTGTGCCAACACAATACCGAATGGATAAGATTTCAATTCTAACAAAATAGATACACAAGTCGAGTTCCTCGACCTTATTTTGACTTTGGTTTGACATGCATGCTCGGGGTAAAATGTAAACCGAACTCATAATGGAGAAAGAAAAGAAAAGGGATAAGATCAAGAAAATTTCCATTTTAAAAAAGTGATTTCTAAGCATGATATTTTAATAAGACACTAAAGTTAAAACTAATTAATCGAGTTTTCGTCAGCTTAGTGGAAACGAACCCAAAAATTTGGGGAGAAGGTCCCACGTGTGACTTCTACAAATGCGGCGATGCGCGGTGCGGCTTTGGTTAATGAATAAAGTATATAAATAAATCAAATTCGTGGTGGAACCCATCAAAAAGATGCCCCAATGTGGGGGGAGAAAGAAAAATCTATTCCTCTCAATAATTTACACAATTTTAAAATGAAACGACATCCAAAAACTATGCCGACAACCCAATTTGCAATGTCTTCTTCACATTTTTATAAAGTGAATTACACATACAAAAAATAGAATATATATATATATATATATACACACACATACTCTTTACCCCTACCAAAAGCCATCTCTTTTTTTATTTTGGTAGTAAAGGCTAAGGCATGCAGATTCACAAACCCAACTTGTGTTTTCAATGAAAAAAAAATGGAGAAGGAAAAATTTTCAATTAATTCACATGCTTTTTGGATAACTATGAATTGCTGAGTAATGCTTAGACCAGTCTGAGGTGTAAGCTGATCAAAGTTTGACCCCCTTCCAACTGTATTGGATTTTTGAGGTTGCTTCTTCATATATTTCTTTAACGTTTTCTGGTGTATAATTTATAATAAGTACAAGCATTTTGTGTGGTAACGATAAAAGATATTTCCATGAAAAATGCCAATGAAGTTGCCGAAGAAAATGGTGAATGATGATACGTATTGATGGTGAGTTTTGTCTCCGAAATATTGATGTAAACTAGGAAGATAGAACAAGAAGATTAGACATGAAAGGTGGAAATAATCCCAAAATTTTTTTACTCATGATTCATGATCATCTTAATTTACCTTAATTATTAAAAAAAGGTCGAACCTCAACTTTGAGGGTCCCCACCGTCCCGTCCTAAAGGTTTGTGAGGGTAGTAAATCGTGGAATGTACCCCAGTAGGCCAGGGAATAAGAGCTGCATGTACATTGCGCCTACAAGGAGTCCAATTCCATGTTTCAAAAATCGAATCCCCACACTGCGACTGTCAGCAAGGCGTGAGATAACCTTAATTATTTCTCTTGATTTCATTTGCTAATTAACAATATCTAAATTTTTCTTATGCCCAAATGTGCTGAGATATTTACGAATACCCAGAAAAAGAATAAGAAGAAATACAAAACTTTGAAGGGAATATGACCTAACCATAGTCAATGAAAAAATAAAGATAAATGTAATTAATATAATTGATGAATAATTCATAAGAAAAATTCTCATTTTAAATTTTGGATGATCTTATTATGCCCCATATCATATGGAATAATGTTATTTGTAGTCATTCATTACAGCAGTCGTTTTACGTGACGTACACATGACAAATAGATATTTATAGATGAGTCAATAAAACAATTATTAACATTAATGCATTAAATAACCATCTACCATGTGTATGTGGGTAGGACGACTGCCAATAGCATTACTCTATTATATCCAATCGATTTTTTACTCAAGATTAGTGGTAAAAGTCTTTATCTACTTGACAAAATATAATTGCAAATTCATGCCACAATAATAAATAAGATAAAATTAAGCCTCCGTTTGGTCCTTATTATTTCAAATTTTAATGGATGGAATAATATTTTTTGGGGAGAATGAGTGGTTGAAAAAAAAAAGGGAAAAAATTTTCAATTTACTTGTAATATTATTTCATAAAAGATTGTGTTATTGAAAATAGAAGAGAATAAAAAAAAATTTAATGTAAAGCTAAAATCAAATTATCTATCAAATTCAAGTGACATTAGTATTTAAAAATAAATTTTTGGAGAGAATGGGTGGTTGAAAAAAAGGAAAAATTTTCGATTTACTTGTAATATTATTTTATAAAAGATTGTGTTGTTGAAAATAAAAGAGAATAAAAATAAATTTTAATTTAAAGCTAAAATCAAATCATATATTCAAATTCAATCGACATTAGTATTTGAAAAAATAAATAAATAAATAAATAAAAGATAGAAATGGAGAGAGGATTATCCATAGAATTGAAGAAGAAATCATCGATTTTTACTTTTCCCTTCCTTCTACTCATAATCAAGAAGAGAAATAGGGAAATCTTTTGCCAATAATTTACAAAAACTCGCCGGAAATTCTAAAAAAAATATAAATTAAAAAAAAAAAAAAGGACAAGGAATACACCTAATGCTAATAACAACAATTTTACAGCTTTTCCAACACCTAATTGAATAAATTTAGAAGCTTTGGTTTAGTTGGTAGCTGATTTTCACATGTAGTTGTCCCAGATTCTTCAGAATTCATTGAAGGGCTACCGAGTCGCCTCTTCTCAAACAAAGAGCTTAAATTTTTACTCTCAAACCCAGTTGTTAAATTAAGATCAAGATCAGCTACTTCTGTTAAATTTCCAAGTTCGTCGGGTAAACGACGGTGCTTTTGCACCTTGAGCCTTAAATTTAGGCTAGGATCTTGGAGCTCATCAAGCTCCGGTGGACCACTAACAAACTCCGAGATCGGCCGCAGTGTGCCTCCTTGGAGGATGGTGTCAACCGCCGCCTGGCAAACGTGCCAGTTTCCCGTGGATAAAAGCCCCACTGCGCCATTTACAGGGTTCACTGTTCTTCCAGCAGCTTCATATAGTAAGGATTGGAAAACAGCTGCACAAATACATGTACAGAAGCAATTTTATCATGGCCAAGGATAGAAAAACATTAAAGGAATTAAAAATTCACGACAGCAGCGAGAAGTTGAATAAATACCAGGCCTTTGATTTACAGGGACGGCCGAAATGAAGGAGATGAGACCAGCACGGCCAAAGAACTTGGCTACAAAGACAGTGGCATAACCTTGGGCTGCAGAATTTTCAATCCATTGTAAACAAGGCCTAAGAATACAATTCTCACTGCATCCCTTTCGAAGTACTCGGCATCCATTGCAACTCATATCAAAATTTAATTACAAGGGAATGATGGAATTTTCAGGAAAGTTTTTGGAGGTGAAGAATAATAAGAAAGGGGAGATATTCCTTTGGCTCCAAGAAACAGTCCTAGAGACAGGGAGTAGAGAGAAAGAGAGAATAATGAGGTTTGAAAAGAAGAACGAAGGGTACATATATAAAGTAAAGATAAAATTTCTAGGAAAAAGAAGGGTAAATACACAAATAGAAAGATAAAATTTTTGATATTTTCTAAATATAAAATTTAGTATTTTTCTTTACTATTGAATTCCAACTATTTAAATATACATATCAATTAAATAGTCAAATTTTGGCATATGGCACTTAATCCCCGTTTGATTTAGATAAAATTCAGAATTGTAGTAAATTTGATAAAAGTAAATAAAATATGTGATTAGTAAATCAATAAAAGCTACGAATCCCATGAAATATGTGCTTTGATAAAAATAAAAATAATGAAGGCCGAACATGCATAATGTAATAATTTTTTCAAAAATGAAGGCCAAACAAGCATATTGTAGTATTTTTTTCAAATATGAGAACTGGGTAGAAATTTATCTTAGTTATTGACTAGAAGAGTAAGGTAAATGGCGTGGGCATGGCTGGTTACATTCCCAAGTATTGGGCAATAGCGGCTCCGAGTTTCCGCGAATGGCTGTTCCTCAACCGTTGGATTCTGCGTGGCTTTCTGGATATTGGTTTTCTTGATAGCGTATCACTGTGTAAATCCATTTCTTGCAGGATTTATTATTTTTTTTTTCCTTTTTTTTCCTCGGATACTTATTCATTTACATATAATAAAGATAAGGATACATCTAGTCATATGATACACCTTACAGGGTGTGTAGGTCCACCGAATTTGACCCGAGTAAAGAAAAAATGGAATAATATAGGCCTATTTGAACCACGTTCTTTCAAAAAATATAAATTTTTTTAAATAGTAATTTAACATCAGTTCAATCATATTATTCAATAAAATAATATTAAGCATAAATTCAAAAATTTTTCTTATTTTTTACCCACACATTTCCTATTAATATACTATTCAAAAATGTATTTTTATAAAAATAACGTGGCTCAAACAAGGGCACGGTATTTGGTGTAAATATGATAATTTTAATTCGTTCAACTTTTATTTATGTTGTTTACAAAATAAAATAATTCAAGGTAGGGGCATGATTGAATGGTAGATTATAATCGATAAGATACACTCACCATAATCATAATTCACTTTTATCATTCTTATCTTATTAGTTGAAAAAAAAAAAAAAGAGAAAAAAACAGAAATCCAAATAAAATATCTAAACTAAAACCAAAGAGAGAGGAGGAAAATAATCTAGATGCCTTGCCACTAGAAATTAAAAGTGGGCCCAAATGTTTAGCATGCATAAAATTAGCAACCATGCTACATTGTCAGAATCATTTTCCCACTTCCTTAATTGAATATCATGTGACATTTTGTTATTGAACTGTTTTAAAAAATAAAAATAAAAATAAAAATAAATATTCATACCCAATTATCTGTTGTTAGTACTGTATATATCGAGTATGTGGGCAAAAAATTCTATTACAATGGCTTATTCATAAAATTAGAGAGAAGAAAATAGTTTTCACACTTCAAAAATTAGTGGCATACGGCAATTTAACGGCCTTTTTAAGCATTGCAACATCTTATCCTTCTTTATTTAAGTTCTTAGTACGCATAATCATTTAACTATTCTATGATCATTTCCGAAAGCAACTTTAGCTCCCGTTTGGCAAAAATTAAAATCAAAATTAAATATTAATTTAAATCTAAGTCAACAATTAATTTTAATTTCTAACTCCATATTTTATGGGGTATACAACTTTTTAATAATACATTTGATCAACTTTTATCAAAATAATACTAAAAATTCGATTTTAATTTTCACCAAACAAGAGCTAATAATGTTCGTCGCTGTGATGTCGGGGTTTGCAATTTTATTTATTTAATTTTGTGTGTGTGTATATATATATATACCCCTTCACGATCCTTCTTGGTACAAGGACAAGAAAAATCAATTCAATTGTAGCCAATGCTTTTCCCCACTTGCAATCACCAATTGAACCCATCTGCATGCTGACAGCTTGCAATGTCCCACCCCAGCCAAAATGGCTACATTTTCACACACACACGCACACTAGAAATAGCTCCCATGTGCCAAATCAAAAGGATAATAATAATTCACATGCCAAATGTTCACGAACACAAATTCTCACCCTCAGTTATGATTCATGAATGATGTGATAAGGGTTTTCCTTGTTGATGTTAATGTACTTGTATTTGCTAACTATGTCGACGGTTTGTGGACAAAATAATTGTAAAACTTTTTTATTTTTATTTTTTGCATTGTTGGAGTAACGAAATTGCGAACGATACAATTTGACCTTCTTCATTTATGGTAATACGTCGTACCTCCTTAAAAATAATTAACAAGCAAGGACGGATTTGTCTGGACTTCGAGTGCTCAATTTAATTTATTTATTTTTTTTAAGTCTAATTCTAGCTCAAGGGTAATTTCTATGTTATGTATGGCCGTGCCTAGAAGAAATAAATTATTTAGCACTTCCTTTCGATCCGAACAAAATTGATGAAACGGAAGAAATTCAAGTGGCCAATTCGGCAGCTTTTTGTTCAATTTTTCGTGGAATCAAATTCTCATCCAATCCGTAGGAATCAATAAAAAAGGCAAATCCCTTATGATACACTAGATCTGGCTCCAATTTGAAGGATTTTGTAGGAATCCATTTGATTATTCATTTTTAAGGAACTCGGAAAAAAAATGGAAAATTTCAAAAGAAATATTTTCTCCCTCTCTTGTGTGTGTGTGTGTTTTTTTTCTTCCTCTTAGCCTTTGTTTGAAAAATACAAATCAAAGTTTGAAGAAGGGGAGGGAGGAGCCCTTGACCCGCAATAGCGCATTCTTTATTGTTACTATGGAGTTCTGAAGCACAAGGAGATTTTTTATGGTAATGCCTCTAGAAATTTTTGGTACTTTCAAATTCATGATTGTATTCCAGGCTGAGCACTGACCGAGCCACTAAAGTAGTGATGAATCGCGTCAGTAAAATGAATCCTATAGAAAGACAACAAGTCTTAATGTAGAAAATAAAAGGGTTCTCTTTCAATGAAAAAAAAATCAAAAATAAAAAATCAAACAAACAGGATGGATGATATTTAGGCAATTTCATCCAAATACGGATTTGTGGGGTCCTCTAAAAGATTGTCTTGAAATTTAATTCCTCAACCAAGATGATGATAGATACTGAAAATAACCCATCGGGTGCCTTTCAAGTATACCTACTAAATTATTTACGTTTACGTAATATTTACTTTAGGGCAGATATTTTGTTCTTAAGATGTTAAATGATCTTCTTAAGATGTTAAAAGTTACCAGAACTTTGTAAGAGTTGGTGACACAACAAATAATTGAATAAATTGTGCCGTAGTTTCAGCATAGTTATCAAAATTGGAGTGCAATAGTTGGTGAGATCGAAATTCGATTAATAAAAAAAACTTTACTATTTGTATATTGATTTTTGATACTTTGTTGACACTTGCATTGTTGTCAAGTATCAATTAGATGAAAAGGTTCTTAATAAGATATCCGAGTTTATAGTCATTATAATTGGACCGATGAGTTGACATCTTTTCAATGATAACTGGTGAATCGGATCAATTAACTCAACCACATAATCTTTTAATCTAATCAAATGTACTAAATAGGACGTATGAGCACTATGCCAAAACTAAAATTGCTTTTGATCAATTATCATCATACCATTCAGGAGCCAATTATTCAGAGGGTGTCTGACACCTATTTTTATGGAAAATGAATTTTAGTATAATAGATTGATGGAGAATGTGTCGATGAAAAATAAGAAAAAATTTGATTTACGTGTAATATTATTTTAATGAAGAATGTGTGGTTAAAAAGAAGATAGAAAAAAATATATTTTGATAAAAATGAGAATCAAACGAGCTTTCAAACACAATTTCAAGCTTGATCCAAGTGCATATATAGAAAATAATATGAAAAGATTGAACAAGATAACACATGACTTTAACAAATTGTGAAGAAAATATTTCTAGCGATCAGCTGGTAGTTGGATTACTAGATGCCTTAGGTGAAAAGCATAAAGATATTAAAAAATGCTTTACAATATGAGAGAGAGGAGTTGACTGTTGATATTATTTGAGCCGTTCTACAGTGTCCACGGGATTGACACAACACAATATGCGGGTCGAGATTATTTTATTCATGAAAAATCCACACGGGGGGCATGAGAGGGCGCAGCTTTTTCCATATTATTCACGCTTCTTTGAAGAATAGAGTAACTAGAGCTTAAAATAGAACAAAGGGAAACCTATAATGCAGAAAGCCTAATGGTAAAAGGCGAAAACTCTTTCAAAAGGAAATAGCAATAATAATAACAACAATTCTGGTAAAGAATATAACCGAAATAAGAGAAAGAATCACTCTGGAAAGGCTAAATAAAAGAAATCTACGAATAAGTCAAAAGTAAAGAATATTACTATGATAAAACGGGCCATCTGATCAAAGACCGTTGAAGAGAATAGATATATGAAAAATGCTCTACAAAACGAAGGTGGAGTTGCTGTTGCATTATTATAATGAAGCATCAGCTAACACTAGAGTGACCTTTGTGACCACAAGAAAATCGAGAATGAATTTTTGATTCGGGGTGCGCATTTCATATTTGCCCCATTAAAGACATATTCATTGAATTTATTAACATAAATGGTGGACAAGTTAAAATGGAGAATGAATTAGTTATCACATCAAGGGAATTGGCAGAATCACCTAAAAATAGAAAATGATGTTATTTTGACATAAGAAAAGATTGTGGGCTTGTTTGAGCCCAATTTTTTACCCTCTGCATCTTGAACAGAAGCTCAAGTGCACGAAGACCCTCTTTTAGTCCACTGTAGGATTAACTTTACCGTTTTAGAACACACAGTTTCTCCTTCGGCCCGAAGCATTCTATTCGAAAAGCATTCCAACTTGGTTTTCAACTCGGATAAGATAGGATTGTGCGTGTCGGGCGCCAATCAATCCGGAAGTTTGCTTTCACTTGTACATGTTCAGTACGAGTCTCGCGAAGCACGAGAATTTTAATAAACACGCTCTTGGCTGTCGATAAAGAGCTGAGTGATCGCAGCCGATGCAATCTCGATTGAAGCCAATTCCAAAATTTCCTACTCAATCTTTTTTATAGAGACCTTTTTCATTTAAAGTAAATCATAGATAAAGCATTACGGAGGAGCTTAGATTTTATATTGTAAATTTTTGGAGAATGTATGCTTAAAAAAAAAATTGAATTTACGAGTAAAATAATTTTGTTGAGAGAATGTATGGTTGAAAATAAGTATGACAAAAAAATAGATTTTTAGAAATGGGACTTAAATAGGGGCAATATATGTCCCGAAGAAAAGAAGAAATCTCTTTTCATTATTAATCTTCAATAATCGAGAATATAAAGCAAGCAAAGGGACACAAAAATCTTCAGAGGTGATAACACGACATATGCCAAAAGAGAATGCAATCTAAATTTTGAAGGCAAGACCTTAATTTCCTAGTTAATAGGTGTGTTCACACAATCTAATAAGTCAGACATGTAGCACTAGAGATCGGGACATCTTAGAAAAAAGGGTTTTCAACTTCTGATGCAGGAGAAAGTCTTCGGTAATGATAATATAAAAAATGTGTACTTAAGTTAGTAAGTAGACTAGAACATACAGTCATATACACTATAAATTATGAAGGCCTGCACCAATCAATACAATGTCAAATGAACCGAGCTCCACGTACAGGAGCTTGGTTCACAGGGACTGCACAGGCCCCCTCACTATAGGGGGTCGGGTCCCACAGCAATTCAAAAGGGCAAAAAAAAAAAAAAAGTGGGGCCCGTCCCCACCTCCTACCTCATATGGCAGGGCCTATGAACCAGGTCCCTGTAACTCCATCTTTTTCCTTGTCAAATTATGGTTATTTTTTACTTTTTATTATTGATAACTTTTCTAGAAAATTCTAAATTTTCTTATTATCACCCATTTGATACATTTTTCTCTTTCCAATAAAATAATATTACATGCAAACTCAAAATTTTTCCTTATTTTTTAACAATATATTCTCCATCAATTTATTATTCCATAATACATTCTAATCTAGAAATGGGGCTCAAACAAGCGACAAAATCAAATTTTGATATCTTCCATACTTTTGGCAATGCAAGACATTAATAGAAAGTCAAACAGGTAAAATGATAATGCCCTTGAATTCTGCAGTGAAGAATTTGATCAATTTTGTAAAGAGTGATACACCACAAAAAAGGTATATTTGAGAGGACTTATAGAACTCTATTAGAAAGAACTAGATGTATGTTAATAAACTCTTTACTTACATAAAGTGTTATTGTCGAAACTGTAAAGACAACTAGTTTATGACCAATAGATGTTCTTCTCGTGCATTTAACCAGAAAATACATGAACAAGTATGGTTTGGATATTCACATACAAAAACGTTGGCTGTGCAGCATGTGCACATAACACTTGCACAAAATTGTACCCTATGCCATAAAGTATGTCTATATAGGATATGTGATGTGGTGCAAAAGGAATTGGACTTCATGGCAAAGTGGGACCGGCGCAAGAAAAAATAATTTGGAGGAAATTTGGAGTTATACATTTTTGACGAATTTGTAGTCTAATTAGGTTGGAAACGGACTGAAAAGTTAAACACAAAGGCTTTGCGTTTGACGTAGGACCAATTTCGGGCAAATTCCTTCGTTTAGGCCCTTGTTTAGGCCTTTTTTTCCTTTTTTTGGTAATTTTTATTTTGAGTATATCTCAATCAAATAAATTCGAATTTACATTTTGTTTGTTGGAGAGTAATCCCGAAGATTAGGATTATTAATTTCCGTCATTATCTTGATTTTTTCCATTTTTGGAAAAAAAATCTTTTATTATTATTATTATTATTATTATTATTATTATTATTATTATTTAATTTCCGAATTTTATAAGTTTTTGCTATAAATACGTTGTAAGCCTCTTAAGGCCGCAGATTGATTTGAATGAAATAAAACTTTTCGTGAGTTTTCTTATTTGTGAGATTTGTTCATCTTCTCTATAACTTCCGCTACGTCAGTTGGTATCAGAACCAGGTTCTTTGCTTTACCATGCCGCCAAGGAGACATCCAACAACCCGTGAAGCCCCAGTAGAGGAGGTGAATAGACGTGATGAAATCGCACAACTGCGTCAACAAGTGGAGTTGTTGACCCAGCAAATCGCTGTACTCACGCTACAGCAACATGTGCCTGTGGCCTAACCACTTGAGGATTCCGAGGATGAAAATCTGTTTGCGCCTCTTGATCATCCAATAGATCTGCCAGTCTGACGGAGAGGAGGTGGCCTAGAGGAGAACAGGAGCTGGGAATCAGGATTCAAGGTTGATATTCCTGAGTTCCATGGTGGATTAAGTCCAGAAGAATTCTTGGATTGGGTGACTGCCGTAGAGGAGGTTCTGGAGGTTCCTGCTGGAAAATGTGTGCCTCTTGTTGCGACGAAATTTTGTGGACGAACAGCGGCGTGGTAGCAGCAAACAAAAGTGAGAAGATCCCGATTAGGGTAGGTTAAGATTGCATATTGGAATAAACTAAAGAAGCACTTGAAGAAGCAGTTTCTGCCCTATAACTATGTTTAGACCATGTATCAGAGATTGCAGAATTTGCGTTAAGGCATGAAGGCGGTTGATGACTATACGACACAATTTTACATGTTGATTACTAGGAACGAAGTGATGGAAATGGAGGAACAATTGGTGTCGCGATATGTAGGTGGTCCCCAAATACAAGACACACTGAACATGTTTGATCCTGTGACAGTTTCTGAGGCACATCAAAGGGTGATACAGATAGAGAAACAGCAGTCCAGACGGAATACAGGGACTTTCACCGCAGGGGGTTCTCCCAATAACCCACAGCAGCAGGCAACACATCCTGGTAATCCTAGCCAGGTTGGTTCTTCTAAGGCAAATCCTGTGCCACCGCCAGCGCGTCCTGGGGGCAATATCCGTTGCTTCGCTTGCAAAGGTGTGGGTCATAGGCAATCTAAGTGTCCAAAAAATTCGCGTAGAGGGCTCTTTGTTGATGATGGGTATGGAGATTATGAGGGGGCACCCGTATTTGATAATGGAGATGATGAGGAAGTAGCAGAAGATGAGGAGTTAGTTGTTGGTGATGTGGGGTAAGCATTGGTGGTGAGGCGGAGTTTTTTAACTCTCCTGGATAACAAGAGCGACTGATTGCGTAATAACATCTTCCAGTCCACGTGTACT
>NW_019264985.1:322548-336249 GCF_002742605.1 Olea europaea var. sylvestris
ACATTCATATGGTCAAGCCCATAATTCTCCACTAATAATTCATTTATCACATAAATTTATACCTATATAATATCTAATATTATATGCAAATAAGTTTCAAGTTTCTAGCAATTAAGTCGTCTAAACTCTTTTAGACAAATGGATCGAATTAATTAAATAAATAATTAATCATATTAATTAATTAATTTAATTAGCGGGCATATTTAATTAAAATCAAATTTTAATTAAACTTCGAATTAGAGTCCAACTCCAATTCCACAATTATAAGGTGGGACTATTTAATTAAAATCACATTTCAATTAAATATCAAATTAGAGTCCAACTCTAATTTCATAACTTAAGGCGGTTGAATTTAATTAAAATCAAATTTTAATTAAATAACAAGATTAGAGTCAAACTCTAATTCTAAGATTATAGGGCGAACTTATTTTAATTAAAATCAAATTTTAATTAAATACCAAATTAGAGTCTTAACTCTAATTTTAAGAAAATTTTTAGGGCCAGACTATTTAATTAAAATCAAATTTTAATCAAATATCGAATTAGAATCCAATTCTAATTTCTAGTTTATATTTGGGTGAACAATTAATTAAAATCAAATTTTAATTAAGTATTAAATTAGAGTCCAACTTTAATTTGAATTGAACTAATATTTTAATTTAAGATGAAACTCCTAAATAAAATAAAAATTCAATTTAGGGTCAAAAATAATATTTAAGTTAAAATCATATTTTAACGAAAGTATAAAAAATCGTTAATTTTGAATAAAATTTTAATTTGGGTCAAAATGAAAATTATAGGTTAAACCCATTAAAATACAATTTTAAAACCATTTTAAAATTCAAATTCAAAATTACAAACAAAGCCCTTTAATTCTCGAAGTTGCAAAGATGCCATTCTTTAGAAAATTACATTTGAACCCTTTATATAATTGCATTATGACCCAACTGAAAATCGTAAAGAGGTCCCTTCAATTTCTGAAATTGCATGGCAGCCTTTTATTTAAAATTTACCTATTGACCCCGAATTCAAATTACACATAAGGGCTCAAAACTTCGAAAATTTCAACCAAAGCCCCTGTCTCCAACAAGAAATCTGAAAACCCTAAAACATAATTTTTTTTTTTGTCGTGTTCTCGTTTCTCTTGGCTTCATGGGGCGGTGTCGGCCTTCCTGTTGCCGACGCCACCCAGCAGAAGGCGCTGCGTTGCTGTTGTAGCAGCGCCGCACGCTATTGCTTTACAATAGCAGCGCCCTGGGCGCAGCTTCCATTGTAGCAGCGACGTTGTCCGCTGCCGGCTGCCCAACGCCGGCGACAACTATTGTCGTCGGCCAGTCCCCCATCCATTGATTTATTTATTTTTTTTTATCCAAAATTAATTTTCTATTCAAAACAATTTTGAACATAAAATTAAATCTCTAATTGGTAGAAACAATAATAAGAATAAAATCAACTTTTGATTATTCCTACATGTAAAATAATTCCTAACAAACACAAAGTAGGCTCTGATACCACTGTTGGGAATCTATTTATACATGCATAGCGGAAAATTAAAATTATTTCGATTCCTACCGAGGATCCCTTTGTGTTTAGATAGAAATCGTGATAAAGATTGTACCTTTGATGAATTCTGCAAACCTTTTGCTTTTCTTTTCGTTCCAGCAATCTTGATTCGCCACCCACAGCTATCCAATTGTCCAGCCTCCAATGGTGATCTACACAGAGAATAAGATTGCAACTACCAGGGTTTTTCCTCTTGTGCCAGTAAGAATAATGAAAAACCATATGGATCTCAAATCCTAACTATGTATTTATATAAACCCAAACGGGCTTAGCCCGGTCTGGTCCAATATTTAATTAAATCTGGTCCGTAAATTAATTAATCCAATTAATTAATTTGGGGCTATAAATAACTAATCCAATTAATTAATTTTATCCAATCGTTGGATAAAATTAATTAATTGACAATTTGCAATCTTCCAATTCTCTTTTGTGTGCGACCCATCAGGTTCCCGATCACGATGCCTAATGACGTGAAATATTATTTTCATCTAATCAAAATTGATAAATTAAAATATCATTTTAATTTATCGTCAATTCACACTCGCCGTCCCAGATTGATATCTAGCAATGTGTTAGGACAATACATGTGATGAGAAATGTCATGTGATGTGACAAAATCAAACTTGTTCGTTTACCGTGAAACTTAATCCCTTCGTCAATATGATCTGATCAATTACGAGATATGAAAGTGTGTCAATCTCAATCATCGATCATATCTTTCACTCCACTATTAAGTCAATATAAGCCGAAAACTCCTTTTCGACTTATGAGTACACCTTGGCCAATGATTTCATCATCGACTTAATTGAATGAAACGCAGATCATAATCTCCTACTATCTAAGAGTGACGAATCCTTTATTGATCAATCACTACCTTCATACGATTCTTGACGTACCCAAATGATGTCGTATTAGCGGCCCTTTGCAGAGCAACATCCAACACTGATATCTAGCAATGTGTTAGGACAATACATGTGATGAGAAATGTCATGTGATGTGACAAAATCAAACTTGTTCGTTTACCGTGAAACTTAATCCCTTCGTCAATATGATCTGATCAATTACGAGATATAAAAGTGTGTCAATCTCAATCTCAATCATCGATCATATCTTTCACTCCACTATTAAGTCAATATAAGCCGAAAACTCCTTTTCGACTTATGAGTACACCTTGGCCAATGATTTCATCATCGACTTAATTGAATGAAACGCAGATCATAATCTCCTACTATCTAAGAGTGACGAATCCTTTATTGATCAATCACTACCTTCATACGATTCTTGACGTACCCAAATGATGTCGTATTAGCGGCCCTTTGCAGAGCAACATCCAACACTGTCAAAGTATGACCGTCCTCATATAAGGTACCCTGACGACCACAAGTCAAATGACCAATTCCACTACTAAACGTTAGAGAGTAACCACTGACACTCAGATAGTTATCCATGTGAAATCTCTCGGCGGGTTTCCAATGTTTTGTTCTATAACAAAACATCCACGTGTTCATTTAAGTGTCACTACAATTTAGTTTATGAGATCAGCTACTTACTTCACAAGTAAGAAATGTCACACGTGATGGTCTATCCGTAACAACGATATCCGTATCTCGTTATTACTTATGACCACAGACGTTTTAAGATTCAATCAAATGTAATTTGTATCTCACAATCACAACTTTTTGTAATTAACAAATTACGAAAATTTGAATATACGGATTCTATTATTTATTTAATTGTCTATTAATTAAATAATAGATCTACCATTAAATTACATTAATTATATATCAAAAGTATTTATGTCCAAAGTTGATTGGATCTAAGGTATAATACTTACAAAAACCTGGTCTAATGTTCAAGAAAGATACAAATTGACTTGAATTTGAAGGCTATGTAGACTCTGTTTTGATGGTAACATAGATAACAGGAAATCGACGTATGGCTATATTTTTGTCATAATTGGAACATGCATTGGTTACCTTGAATCCACTCTAGTATGACCTCAACTGTAGATTGTTGATATTGGGTTGCTTACTCTTGAACACAACAAATTAAGCAGACTCCAATGCGATGATAGGCTTGGAGAATTGGAGGCCCAATAACTTGGAGTCCACTCCCTAACAAATTTGTTTCGATTTCGTTGCAATTGGTGATATGAGATCACGCAACGTGGAACAAACTTTAATTTCTGGGAAAGAACTGCTGCTGTGATCTGAACACCGATTTGTAAATTGAGGTTTTGCTAGTAAGCGCTAACGCGCCCCCTACAATCAAACTAAAGCACTAACGCGCCAAGGTCGACAAAGTGTCTTACAACAAACAATATGCAACATAGTTATTTGGCGCTTCTTGCTCGCGAAAAGCGAGAAGCGGAGAGAAAAGCCTTTACTAAATTAAAGTGCAATCCTTAATGGGTAATAGCGGTTAGAAGCATGCGAACATTCAAGCTCTCTAAGCAAAAAAAAATCTTGGTGATGATCTTGATTGTTTTTGTTGTGTTTGTGCTCGATTTAGTGTTGGCTGTGTTGATCTTGATCCTACATATGCCTAGCAATAAGATAACTCTTCTCACGAATACATCTCCGCATCTAAGATTATTAAGATTGGATACAACCTCGTATATCACGAAAATTTGGTTCTTCTCCAAATCAGCTCAACAATTGATAGACGCCATCAATACCACCAAATTTTATCGATTATGTAAAATATTAGATAAGTCTAACGGTAATGACACACATCTGATTCATTACATCAAGTCGGAAAGCTACATAAATTTGTGATATGTAAAAGGTTACAATAAGTACAATGTTTGAGGATCCTTTAATTGTATGAACTATGAATTCAATTAAGGCCTTACTAGAAAGAAAAAAATAATAAATAAAATAAAATAAAATAATTCAAGTAACTAAACCATATGAAAAGTGAAATGGTTGGCATTGAACTTCAATTCAGAAAATTGCTCCACTGTATTTCAATTGAAAAGCGATCAAGACACTCTTTCAACTTTCCGTTTAGACTTGCTGATGTATCTGTTAATGTTAACGACCAATCCACATATATAACAAGACAGTCATCAAATTCTCCACATCATCACCTTCAAAATTCATCCAAATGAAAACACAACTTTAATGTTAATATTAAGTCCATACTTTAGAAAGAAGATCTTTTGTCTTGTGATAACCTATTTCGTTCCTTTAAGAAGCTTCTATTATTGAATTAACCATACACTTCACACATTTATTCTTTAGGCATCATCAAATGTCTTATCAATACAATTGTTCAATGATTTGCATCCACGTCAATGTTAACTTATTTTTTCATAATCATTTAAGATTATGAATATAGGGAAGGGAGGGACATTTGCCTTCCATTGATAGAGTTATATTTGTCAATTTTTATAATCATATAAGATAATGTATATAGGGAAGGAAGGGCTATTTGTCTTCAATTGATAGAGTTATATTTGTCAATTTTGATTAGAGTAGGAGCGTCTTTGTGTGGTCCATTGTACGCACAGGTAGGCGCTCCAAGGGTCGCATCAATCAATTCATCTATGCTTTTCATACATTGTCATTGTAAATTGACCTAATCTTTTACCCGTATAATTTTGTTCCCAGCAAGGGGGAATCATTATCATCTCCCAATATAGTTCTTAGGGTTATTACAATTACTTACTAGGATGAACATAGAATTTTCTCGGACATTTTTTTGGTCCCTTTGTTATTACGATAGTTTTCCTATTTAGCTACTTTCACTCCATTTCCTTGGTAGGATTGGGGTTTACACCTTTGACTTCCAGGGATTATACAAATCCTTACAACTGAGGAGCTTGTGGTTCACGATATACCAATGTACTGTATGGTTCCTTAAACTTTTAACCCAGTTGTCAATCTTATCTTTTTATACTAGCAATGAGTAAGAGGGGCCATCGCCACTAGGAAAAGTCAGTTTGTAAGACCTATAGAGCAAAAACAATGATTTGGTTGTAGTAGAAGAAGATGGAGATCTTTTTTGGACATGTAAAAATACAAAATAAAAATAAAGACAATGCTTGTAAAAAGGGGGGAAAATAAATTATAGAGAACAATTAAAAAAGATTAATTGGAATGATAAAAAGGTTGTGTGGTGCACGCGCGCGCGTTGGTGATTATTTATTAAAATGGTGTTTCAAATGTCTTTTGAGTGAACGGTTAATGACACAAAAAAATCGAGAACAAATGTCGATTCTATTTGACATGTCATGTCTTTTAGTTTTTGCTGTTTTACAGTCCGTTTGATGGGATTTTTATTTTTGTTTCTACTTCTTCTTATTCTCAGAAATAACCATTGACTTTTCAAAATTCATACCAAATGAACCCTTAGTCTATTATAGAGAGTAGAGGTACTGCATTTTTTTCTCATGTTTCAACTGTATTTTGCATAAGTCATGCATTTCTGAGTTAGGACTCTAAAACCTATTCAAAATAAGCTCCTTAATTGTTGGCAATGACTTGCTCACTGTTTCTGCCTTGGAAGATCATACGTCCAAGTTGTCGCACCATTGTGTATGTATACTTAGGTTCGAGCCTACAGTCAGGCCTAGTTAGACCGTCGTCTCGATTTTGAAAGCCTATGTTTGATATAACCCGTTTGACCTTCATTCTTATTCTCATTCTTTTTTTCTCTCTTATTTTCAACCACATAATCTTTCATAAAATAATATTACACGCAAATAAAAAACTTTTCATTCTTTTTCAATTACACGTAATTCAAAAAAACATTATTCTCACTATTAAAATTTGACAAGAATGGGGGCCAAACGGGGGCTAAAGTTCAATTTTTTTAAATAAATTTTGAAAAGGCTAAATAATGATACATTTACGAGAGAGTTTTTGTTAGAATTGAATTTTTGGAATGATTTGAGTTGCCATTCTACTTTATAGGGTCTTCATTTTTCCATGTCACGCTCATTCTTAAGGTAATACTTATATGCACTATTTGCCTTATTTCAAATGATGAAATGAGTTGGCAAAGGTAATGAGATTATAAAATCCTTTTTGAATAATTAACGTCATAAAAATTTTATTGCAATTATTCAAATTTGGTTTAACTAATTATTGTCCGTATATATATTTTAAATTAATTGGGACGTAAAAATATGAACAAATCATTAACATTTCACTCTTGAAACAAAAAGTCAACTATGTTTTATGGTCCAAAACAATGTTTTAAATAGTGATTTTTAGGAGAATGTGTAGTTAAATAGTAGAAAAAGTTTGAAATTTAAGTGCAAAATATTTTATTGTATAAATATATTGTTGAAAATGAGTAAGTAAAAAAAATTCAAATAATGATTATCAAATAAGGGCTAAAAAGAAACATATTAAGCTCCAAGTTTGATTCAGTTAATAAGGTTGATTAAAATTTAAGTCAATAATTGATTTTAATCACACATTAAAGAATAATGCTACTCGCAGTTGCTCACTACGACATTCATATTATGCAACATTCATATGACGATGGTTATTTGATGTATGAGTCAATAAAAAAAATTTCACATTAATGCAATTCAATAATCACATATCATATGTATGTGGCGACTGACATAGTAAACGATTGCAAATAACATTACTCCACATTAAAATGAGATTTACAACTTTTTAACTACACATTTCAATCAATTTTTATGAAAAAATTAATAAAAATCTTTTTTTATTTTAAACCAAACAGGTGCTAAGAGATAATATATATAAAACCTGTAACAAACAATTAGCCCCACTAATTATAAAAAATTGTCCGGTTTTTTTTTTTTTATTTTGAGTACCTCTATTTTATATTGAAAAATGCCAAATTGATTTTTAGCCATTTAGTATTATAATATTAGCTTTTTCGTTACTATATTTTTATTTCTGTTTCAAGTGGATGAGTGAAGCTTACCTTCAAAAAAATCAATAGCTTGCAAAATAATAATAATAATAATAATAATAATAATAATAATAATAATAATAAAATCCTATACCTACGAAGCCCCCCGTCTAATTGGGTACACGGGGTGGAGACGAGGTGTCATTGCCTCACATGGAATGGGATAAGTTTGGTACGGAGAATATAACTTCGCTCTATTATCCACATTGATTAGAGTTTATTTCAAACTATAAGCTTTTGATCACATAAACGATAAGGAATCATTATCTTATCTAAAAAAACATAAATTATTCTACAAATTGAAAATAATAATAATTAATGATTTTCACCAACTAAAAACTTTAAAGAAATAAAAGCAAAAAAAAAAAAAAAAAAGGATGTAAACAGGACAAGGGACTTATGCCGCCCCTCCTGCATTTGGTATAAAATAGACAATGAGACAAAAATAGTCGACGGGACAAGCTTCGACCCCGTCTCCCCATTGCCATCCTTACGTTTGAAGACAGCAAAGGCCAGTAACCAAACTGGTGACTCGTTTGAACTCCAATACCTCATATAATTTTAAAATTTTATATTAATATATTTAGGGTTGGGCGCAGGTCGGTTTGGTTCGGTTCTCTTTAGAATCGAATCTACCCAAAATTTTTGGGTATCTAGTAAATGGAACCGTCGGGTCTAAATATAATTATGAAACCGTTCGGGTTCGGTTCGGTTTGGTTCGGTTCGGTTCTGTACTATAATTAAATTTTTTAACATTTATAACAACATTATATAAATACAACTAATGATACATTCAATGGTTTTGAAATGTCAAAAACTAGTAGACTACCTTATTCAAATGATTGCTACGGTCAAAGTTTCGATTGGCCGAGGTCACAGTTTCGATCGAAGGTCACAGTGTCAACCGACGATTGTATAAATTTTGGAATATTAGCGAGGCTGCGAGAGTAAGTGCAAGAGTTGAAACAACGTTATGCACTTTAGTGTAGGTGTTTATGGTTATTTAGTGGATTGAATCTTGTTGGGCTACGAAATGAAACAATAAAATAGGTAATTGGGTCAAAAATTAAAAAATTAGAAATGAAACAAATTATTGGGCCAAAATTCTGGATTAGAAATTGTTAATTTGTTTAGAAAAAATTAAAATAAAAATAATTTGATTTACTCAATATAAAAAAAAATTAGAAAGATTCGGTTCTTGGTCTAGAACCGAGAACCGAATCGTACCCGTCGGTTCTCAATTCAAATACCCGTTCGGGTATTTAGTTTGACAAGAACCGTCAGGTTCGGTTCAGGTTCGATTCGATCGGTTCGATTCGAAAGATTTGCCCAGCCCTAAATATATTTATCTTATTGGCCGGAAAGAAATTGCTAATTATACCGTTTTAGTATTGCTTAATACTTTTTAATTGGAAATATTAATGCTATTATTTTGACAGCTAAAGTTGACAGAATAATATATGCCGGTATCTGATACTGCAAATGTTTGACTAATCAATTTCGCAACAACCAAGATTTTCGTTCACTATCGATTATCAAGATAACAACAAATATCCAGTATAAACAAGTCAGCATGTGAAGGCTCTATATTACTATTTTTCTATTAATTATTTTTGAAGTCCGAGGCGACTTGGTAGTCCTTTCAACCTTATTGCATCGAAATCTTAAATTTAGAAAAGAAGAATCCTTAACGAAAAATTATTGCATCGTAGGGCTCATTTTGAGTTGTGGGTCATAGGGCACCACTATCCTACTCGTCAAAGGATTTCGAAGGTCAAGATGTCTTAGTGGTGAAATGGTAAACACACGAGACTCTAGTTTATCAAATCAAAAGTTCACTAACTAATAAGTCTCAAGTTCGTTTAGTTAAAAATTAGATTTTTAATAAATTTTAGCTCCTGTTTGGCCCCCACTTTTTAGAAATGAAAACAAGTAGAATAATATTGTTTTAAAAAATGAGTGGTTAAAAAAAATGAAAAATTTTCGATTTACGTGTTATACTATTTTATGAAAGATTGTGTGGTTGAAAATAAGAGAGAAAAATGGAATGTAATGTAATGAAATTTAACGGGAGGCCAAACGGGGGCTTAATAAAAATAGATGAATCGTATATTTGAAAAGATATTAAAAATAGTGAGTTTCATGAAATGTGTGATTAAGCTCCTGTTTGATTCCCATTTTTTTGGATAAAATGAATTATGAAATAGTAGTTTTTTGGAAAATATGTGGTTAAAAAGTAAGGAAGTTTTTTTGAAATTCGTGTATAATTATTTTATAAAAGAGTGTATGATTGAAAATAAATTTTGAAAAAATGCATTCTGGAAAAAATGGGGATCAAACAAGGGCTAAATATAAGATTGAATAAAAATGAATTTTATGCAATGGGGACAAACAAAGGCTAAGGTAACGGTTGGTGACTTTCTTGACAACATGCTGATTCTATGAAGCTTGGAAGTTTGGTAGGTGTATCATGAATTTTCTAGATTTCTGTAAGAAATGTTGGTCACTAGACTATGTTAAGTTTGTGGGGCCTACGATCGATAGATTTGTTTTCTTGGTCCATCATGGCAGAGGACACTACTATACTTGTCTAATCCATTTGAGTTCAATGTGTAATGGGACAAGGTTGATATCTTGTACTTAGCGATGAATGCTTCTTATTTTGGTTTAAATCTATTATATTGTAACATGGTGTAAAAATATTAATCAGTTTAATGCCTTAAGAAAACTAATTATTAACAACAATGAAGTCAAAAGTCGTGACTAAAGATTAAGAAACATGATATAAATACAGAGATTTTTTACGAATTTTCTACAAGACAGTTGTCTTCTTCCTATGCAAAATTTGTGAAAAACATCCTATATTTGAAAGAATTTTCCGAAGATTAATAATATGTCCGAACTAGAGGAAATTAATAGAGCTTACTTCTTTGATCAATTAAAAATATTGCAGAACGAAAAGGTTTTACTCAGAGTTTGAACAAAAGGGTTTTAAATCGAGAGTTATGAAAGGTTAAGCTTACCAAAATAATAATAATAATAATAAAATAAAATAAAATAAAATAAAATATCGCAGTTTTTTGGAGAAATTAAGGGAATGGTAGAGAGTGGACCCATGTTGATGAAGGAACTGCATATTGTATAATAAACGCTAAAATCAATATCTCATCTGCCAAATTTGGTTACATCAACCTCGCAATTTCTGCAGCTACACCTCCACATTTACTAGTTATATTACTTTCTAGAATCTAGATTTCTCCTAAATTTGAACCAAATCTTGAAGAATTTATCTCTCTCTTTTTTCTTTTTTTTTTCCTCTCCTTTTCTGGGCTACCCAATATTTTGTAGAACAGAATGAATGATTCTGAGACCCTTCTGTGTCAAGAAGACGAGACTTGTTTGAATGAAAACAATTACAAATTGGGCTTATGTTCTGTTTCTGAGTGTGATGATGAGGATATACAAACGTTAATCCGAAGAGAAGCAGTCACTTTTCAAAGTAATAGCACTTTCTCACTTCTCAAGAGTGAAAAAAGCTGGTTTAAATGCGCCCGTTTGGATGTCATCAAATGGATTCTCAACGTTCGTTTCCTCGATCTTATTTCTTAGTTTTGTTCATATTTATTGCTGGATATAAGTATTTTATCGGCTATTAAAAGTTTGTGTATATACATACAGACTAGAGCCTTTTTTGGATTTCACTTTCGCACAGCTTATCTCTCCTTGATTTATTTTGATGAGTTCTTTTCAAAAAGATCAATTGATGTAAGTGTTTCTTATTTTTAATAATTTATTTCTGATGTACTAGATTTAGATATTTGAGTCTATGAGATACTGTGATTTGGAAATATTATTGATTTTAATAGGATGGAAAATTGTGGGCTATTCGATTATTGTCAGTTGCATGTTTATCTTTGGCTGCAAAGATGGAGGAATTTAAAGCACCCGCATTATCAGATTATCATGTAGATGATTACAATTTTGAAGGACATGTGATTCAGAGAATGGAATTATTGGTCTTGAGTACATTGGAATGGAATATGAGTTTAATTACACCTTTCGCTTATCTGAATTATTTCACCACCAAGTTCTGTGGTGAATGCAGCCATAAAAAACTGGTAACTCGAGCAATTGAACTCATTTTCACCATAATAAAAGGTAAATTATGAAGACGGCATTGAGTTTGGATCTGCGTCTAAGAAATTAACTTTCTTTAGAATTTATATGTAGTTTTGCTATGCAGAGATTAATGTGGTTGAAAATCGGCCTTCCATAATTGCTGCAGCCGTGGTTTTAGCAGCTTATGATTACCAGTTAACAAAGAAAGTATTGGAGATTAAGGTGAACACAATCTCATCATGGGGGTCCCTAGAAATAGTGAGTTCCCTTGCTTTATATGGTAGTTAAAGACTGATAATAATTGATTTTCTTTCCTCTAATTATCTTAAACTTTGTGCGTTTTAACAGGAGCGTATATTTTCCTGCTATAGTCTACTGCAGGAAATTGGGATGCTAGAATCAAAGACCCCTAACTCTGTGATTCCTCCAAATATATTTTCGACGCTCTTGAGTTCCACAGGTGTTCTTGAGAGTTCTTCGCTCTCCACTGCAGGCAGTAAGAGAACACTTACCTATCCGGACAATGATCAAGATTGTCCTGCGCAGAAAATTCCTCGAATATGCTGATCAGTACAAGTTTCATCTAATACAGAGCGTTTATTTGTGTTTTTCATTGCACAGTAATGAAGTCTTGAAGTTAGATGATGAAATTGAATTATAGGATTTAATGAAAGCTACAAATACCAACATATGGTATGATTTGTAGTTGATGGGGGGCCCCATTTTCCAGTATTTAGCAAGTTTTTGGTAGTGACAACCAAGTAAATATTGAAAGGTGCAATTTGCATAAATAAAGGGAAGAATATCTTCACCAACTGGAGTACTAATGGCATTTCGTGAGGAATTGAGAGCCAAAGAAATGTTCATTTGTTAATATACTTTTTTCAGTAGTGTTTGGTTTCTTGAATGCTACAAGTGTTTCTTACATTTTCGACTCGTTCTCTTTTCTTTATTTCCTTCATTCTTTTTTGTTGATCACTGTGACTTGTTTTATGCTCTGCATTTTGCTGCGAATCTTGAAATGGTACTTATGTCTTTAGAGACACTAAAATAGAATTGTTTTGTTCGATGTGATACATCCATGTCACACGCACACAAAAACAGTTGAGCTGAACTTTTACATCTTACATTTGACATTTGACATTTGACATTTTTATGCTCTCTTGGCCACAACCTAGAGTTGCCATCCCCATCTAGTGAAGAACCATTCTTTGGGCGCTTATCGTCAAACTCCAAATAGTAATGTTCCCAACGAAGTTCATAGTTTAATTGTTCATCTGTTTTTCTTTCATTCAATCCCAAGATTCTGGCAGATTCTGGCAGAGAATGAACCTTGATGGCATTAAGCTTACTATCATAGCGGGACATTATCCTCAAATGTTGTCTCATAGGATGGT
Source organism: Olea europaea var. sylvestris (assembly GCF_002742605.1). Taxonomy (NCBI): domain Eukaryota; kingdom Viridiplantae; phylum Streptophyta; class Magnoliopsida; order Lamiales; family Oleaceae; genus Olea; species Olea europaea. Next base: position 335,529 of record NW_019264985.1, read on the forward strand.
ACGAGTTTTAAATGTATGTGTCAAACTTCATGTTCAAATTACTTAGCTTGGCCAAAGCTATCGGTCCAATCTGTCTTGAAAACTTCCCAGATGAACCGATAAAACATTAAACACACTAGGTTCTGTGCAAAGCTAATATGTAGTTGTGGTTGTGGTTTCATCAAAAGTCTCCATGGGATCTTGTTGGTAGGATGAAGAGAAAGCAATGCTTTTACAGCTACTCTGAAAAACACAAACATATGTTTGTCCGTATGTAAATAAATTGATAAATCTTACATGAACTTCCTGACTGTTAAAAGGGATATGCTCTAACAAGCTAATGAAATTAACACTCTGGTATGTGATTAGTGTCTAAAAGTGCTTCAAAGATATATCATTTAGAAGGCATTTTACATTCACTTTGTTTAAAAACGCTAATGTTAGTCTCTAATTCCAATTCTCATGCCGTAAATTCAATTTCCATAAATACAAGGTTAAAAATGCAATTAATTGAAATACGTATTTACATACATGGTGGCATGAGTATTATACATTTGAAAGAGTATCTATTTGATGTATTTCACTTGTATTTCCAAATTAGAACAAGTGGAGCAAGTGGAGGAAAATAATGTTGAAAAGTCAAAAATAGTGACTGCCTCAAGCAAGAAGCAGCTGTTGGTAAAATAATCATAACTTGAGCTTCAGACATTGGATCGAGGTGATTCAAGTTGGGTTGGAAAGA
>NW_019264985.1:339541-339925 GCF_002742605.1 Olea europaea var. sylvestris
CTTGAATTTGAATTCAATGATAATTCTAAAAATTCGCATATGATTTCAAGTGTTCAAGAACCAAAGCTCGATTTGAAACCATTTTTTGAGAATTTCTCTCAATTGGAAAAGTCCGTTGCTATACATGATTCTAAAGATTGATATCCTTTTCTTTTTATTTTATTTTGTATGTTTATTTTCAGTTTTATAATGTTGTGTGTGTGTGTTTTTTTTTTTTAGGTGTGTTTCTTTTATTATTGCTGTTTTTTTTTTCTTTTTTTCACTAATAAAATTGAAGGATCATATAGACACTAATCACACTCCCAAAAACTTGCTACAACTTTAAGGTTGCAAACCCAAGTGCAGGTTGTCGCAAGTAGTAAATCTCGGAAGTCCGAGGTCGAA
>NW_019264985.1:341952-358740 GCF_002742605.1 Olea europaea var. sylvestris
TGCTTGAGGCAGTCACTATTTTTGACTTTTCAACATTATTTTCCTCCACTTGCTCCACTTGTTCTAATTTGGAAATACAAGTGAAATACATCAAATAGATACTCTTTCAAATGTATAATACTCATGCCACCATGTATGTAAATACGTATTTCAATTAATTGCATTTTTAACCTTGTATTTATGGAAATTGAATTTACGGCATGAGAATTGGAATTAGAGACTAACATTAGCGTTTTTAAACAAAGTGAATGTAAAATGCCTTCTAAATGATATATCTTTGAAGCACTTTTAGACACTAATCAGTATGAATGGAGCTTTATGTTATTCTCGTAACTTGAACACAATTAACAGACTAATCGAAGGCAGCGTACATGGGAGACCCTTGGCAATGCACTTGCCTCGGGGCTGGCCCTGAAATTTTGGGGGCCTTAGGCCATTTTCGAATATCGGGCCCCTATAAACAAGAGCAAAGGTCCATCAAATTGGTCTCAAAGATTAACAAGGAAACAAAATCCCTTCCTTTTGTACCGCTAATTCAATCCAAAGAAACTTCCCCATTCTGAATGGAGCTTTATGTTATTCTCGTAACTTGAACACAATTAACAGACTAATCGAAGGCAGCGTACATGGGAGACCCTTGGCAATGCACTTGCCTCGGGGCTGGCCCTGAAATTTTGGGGGCCTTAGGCCATTTTCGAATATCGGGCCCCTATAAACAAGAGCAAAGGTCCATCAAATTGGTCTCAAAGATTAACAAGGAAACAAAATCCCTTCCTTTTGTACCGCTAATTCAATCCAAAGAAACTTCCCCATTCTAGTACCTTTTCTCTTTCTGTGATTTTTATTAAATAATTATAGTCAAAGTTATACAATAATGATTTGAAACTTTCAAATGTCTAAATTAAGTTTTCTCTTTTTAAAATTTTGATAAAAAAAATCAACAATTATACTATTACAATCAATATGTTTTAAAATTTCTTTTTTTCAATAGACACCGTTAATAATCCATTCAACATTTCTTGTTGTTGATCGAATATAGGATTGTGTCAACTTCAATTTTGAGAAGCTCATATCAAAATATATATAAATGTAACTTACATGGTCAATAATATTTTATAAGCAATCCATACATTTGGAAAATAACAATCTATTATTTTTATATAGTCTAACACTTCAATTGCTTTTTAGATCTTACCTTAAGTGAAGAGAAAGCTTGAGTGCTTGACCAACAATATATAAGAAATAATCAATTTTAAAATATACTTCAATTGAATGTATTTTATCATTGACATTTTCATCAAATTACTTCTTTATATAAATAATATATTTTTCATGAAAAGTAGGTTCAACTTTCATTTGAGAAGTAATCTTGTAAGATTAAAATTAAAATTTTTATATTATTCAAAAAAATGAAGTAAATGCTTTCGACTAATAACAACATCAATTGACATGTTCTCACCTTGCAATATTTTGCTTATTCTATTAATAGTAGACAATGTACTGTACCAAATAAGCACGTCATAAGAACTCAAAATTCATAATGTCATAAGATAATTTTTTAACATTTCTAAATACCTTAGGATCATCACATATTTCCATTAAATGTCTCTGTTTCGCGCGGGTTAGTCGTTAACAATTAAAAAGGAATCAGACGATTGTGTAAGGGACAAACCTCTTGAGACAAAGTCCCAGAAAGGGGTGTTTTTATTGGTGATGACTTTACAATTGGAAAATAAAAACAGAATACCTCCAAGGGGCGCAAGCACACGCGTTATTGAAAAAGAAGTGTTTAAATCTAAACTAAGAAATTTAAAGTTATATATTCTCTGTTTGAGAGTGTTTGATTCGGGGTCCTTTGCTCTATGTCTTTTCTTCCTTTTATACTCCCTGGATGATCTCTTCGTGATCAACCGCTGAAAAACTGCTTGATCGCTCTATAACTGCACACTTTCCTCGTGGTGGCCAACTTGTCACGGAACTGCCTTCTCTAACTGCTGCAATTACTTTTGTCGTTCAACCGTCTTCAATTGAATTCCTTGAATCGTGGAACGTGATAGGACTATTCAATAACTGCTTCATTAACTGCACTTTTTGATAACCATAACATCTTATGTTTGCTAAGATGTTGGGTGACTCGAATGTTTGGACGAGAGCAGGGTCACAGCTCTGGGCGACTGCATGGCAATTCATTCGCTCAAATCTTGGGCGACTTGCAACCTTGGGCGATGGTATTACCGCATTCATGGGCTTCCCTATTTGGCCTTTTATCCTGCATTGCCTGATTGTGTCGTTCTTTGGGCTATTCGATTTTGGAGATCTTCCAATTGGGCTTCATTCCTTGGGCTATTCGACTTGGGCTTAACTTTTTGTGTGTCAACAATTACCCCCCAATATGGCAGAATTAATACCAATTATTAATTTTTGTCATATTCACTTTGTGTTTCCCAGCAACATTCAAAATTCTCAAGAATTTCAATCATTGTTTTCTTCTATAGCCTGAAAAGGTGCGACGTTTGCAAACCCTTATAACCCCCGAATACGCCATTTCATTGCACCACTAAATCACGCCTCATTTTTTCGCACTTCTCTCTCGAAATATTACTTTTTATCTCTCTGTTTCTCTGCTACATAACTCTGAAAAACTCTATTTCGTCCCTAATGGCTGCTTCACAATCCCAGTCTGGTGACTCCTTCAATTTTGAATACTTTCAGAAACTCCTTACTCGGCCATATGTAACTCCGAACTTCCTTGCACTGGCCAATGTCGAACTCAATGAGTTCTATCTAGGTCCTTTATTCAATAATGCCGAGGCCATCGAACAAGCGGCCATCGGTCAGCTGTTCCCTTATACTCAAGGCCCTCCGTTTCTAAATTTTTTGCCGCTGGGGCCACTTCGCGAAAGAGGTATTCGCACTTGGCCTAAATCTGATGTTGTTTTCCGTAGATGGCATGCTCGCCTTGTGGACCATGGTCCTACTAAGACAATTTTTGATAATGCTAGGATTTTCGATTTGTTAGAAATCTCCCTTCAACCCCCTAATTTTGACCCAGCACTTTTTCCAATCGCTTTAAGTTTTTGGTCTTTTGAGTATAATACTTTTGTTTTTCCTCTTTGTCCCATGTCCATTACTTTAAGGGATGTTGGGGCCTTAGTAAATCTGCCTCACCGAATCTTATTCAAGCCTGCAAACCCTTCATAACCACTCGAGCGCTGAGCCTTGTCATACCGAGCGAGTGGCCTTTCTTCTGATTTGACTTTGTAAATACATTTTGTGGTTGCCAAGTATAAAGCCCTCCATGAGCTATTTATCCATAGCGCACGAATTGGCGCGTGGTAGGCCTCTGAATTTGTGTTCTTTCTTTTTAGCTGCCCTCTATAGAGGCATGGCTTTTCTTCAATCCCAATTGAAGAATGGTGCATCTCCCACTGGCATTGGGCCTCTTTGGTTCACTCAAATGTGGTTGAGAGCCTATTTTCCATCGCTTGGTGCTCCATCTTTTTCTAGTCCTTCTACCAGCTACTATGGGCTAGCCATTGATCCCCTGACTCCTGTAAATATGTCCAGAAGAGACATTTTTTCGTTCTTTTATTCTTTGGATTCAATCCCTTCCTTCTTTTCTTTTCCTCCCTTTTTGACTCCAGATTATGTGCAAACTCTATCCACTCTGGATAGTGCGAACACTTCCTTGTTCGTTTGGATTCAGTTTTTGACCGGGAGGGAGTTGTTCCATGATATTTTGACTGGGACCAATGCCAAAGCTGGGGTAGAAATATATGCTTCCCAATTTTTTGCTCGCTAACTTGGTTTTGGCCAAACTTGGCCCGTTCCCCTTTGCTATTCAAGGAATTTGATAGATCGCTTCCACACCATTAATAAGGCAGAGGCAAAGGCTATAAATGCTCAAAATATTCTCTTGACGAGCAGCTTTTCATTAGCCCCTTTCAATCCTAGCCGTGCCATCCATCCCCTTTTTGAATGACTCTGGCCGTCAGTGAAGCGCAGATTGTTTGCGACTGATGCCAATTGTACTTTCCATTCATTGGACCAGCCAAATTTCTTCCATCTCTCCTGTTTTGGTCACTCCTGTGTCCATTAGGAGTCCCTCTTCCTCTGCTCGTGCTAAACAATCTGCCCGTCCATCGACTTCTTTTCTTGCCAAGCCCATTGCAGCTAAAAACGCTCCAAGTCGCAAACAGCCAGCCTCAGCGTCTCCCATTTTGGAGGATGATGTTGCTGATGATGATGATACCCCTCTCATCGTCAGGAAGAAGGTAATTAAATTGGTTTACTCATAAGCATACCTTTCCATACTTGAAACTTTTCTATGTGCTGATAGTTTATTTGGACTTTTCAGAGAAGTTCAACCTCTCCCTTGAAGGCTTTAGTGTTGGCAGCTCCTGCTCCATCATCCTCTGCTGGGGCTGCTTCGTCCAAACCAACTGATGAAGGGACTACGCTTAAAGAGAAATCTTCAGTCCCAGAATCTTCATCACAACCAATGGATGAGCCACCTTCTTCCCAGGGCGTTGACCCCCCAAACGTCGAAGCAGAAGGTAATTCATTTTTTGATGCTTTACCTTTGCTTGTGCTATTGGTTTTGATTTGTTTCCTTTTAAGATCTGCAGATGTTCCCATAAGTCTACCCATTGCGGCAAGGTCTTCTCGCTTAGACAAGGGGAAGTCCTCACAAATGGTGGAGCCACAGGTGACAGATTTGGTTGGGGATATGCCACCTTCCAGGATTGCTGATGAGGTAATCTTTGCTTCACCTTTACCTCCACTTTGTTTAGTGTAGTGGAAACCTTCAATATTGGCGATTTTCTTTGCAGGATGCTGACAAAATTGTGCGTTCCATTCAAGACTTGTTCACTTCCTGGGGGCAAGTCAAGACATCTCGCCCTGCTTTAGCCAGTTGTCCTTCTGCTTCTTCAGAGGAAGATATGAAGTTCCTCAAGCAGTTGATATTTGAGTATGTGTCCTTTATGGATATGGACATCGGTAAGGCTAGTGTTGCCAAGTATAAGGATAAGCTTGAGCATTTGAATGCGAAATTGGAGCAAGCACTGACACTTCCGTCGCTCAATCTTTCTGCTAATTTTAAGGCGACATTGAAAGTTGTCCATTCCGAAGTCCTCTCCTTGCTGGCCAAAAATGTTGAACTGAAGGCCAAAAGTACTCAATATCTTCGCGTCGTATCTGAAAAAGAGTCTTTGCTTTTGGAGATCAACAAAGCTGAGGATGAGTTGAAATAAATATCTTCCGAAGTCATGATTGAAGACTCTTTGATGACTACTTTCACTGCTCAAATGAAGGAGTTTCAAGCCAAGATGGATGACTGCAAGGCGAGAATGGCTGCTAAAATGCGTAATGCCTCCCAAGGAATTGAGCGAACTAAGTCTTTGGTCGAACAGTACAAGAAGTTGGAAGTTGATGATGATGTCGTGGCTGAATTGAATATCACTTCTTCTCGGCAGAGCAAGGACTGGGGGAGACTTAGGGAAAGAATTTGTTTGGTATGGGGCGAATTGTAATTAAGACATATAATGCCTTAACTTTTTCTTTTTGTAATTTCATATTGACTTTCCCTTTGTAACCTTGTACTGATATAACAGCAGCCATCATTGTTAATGAATAACTATTTTAGCCTCTTTGTATTTATTGACGTTCGTCTTTTAATCGTAATCGCTTAGGCATTTAACTGCTTTATGCTAAAATTTTTTTCACATTTTCTCTTGATATTTCTGCCCGACTTTGGGCCACTGAATCCCATTTACTAGACACGAATATGGCTCATCATATTCTATCTTTTCACCTTCATCCCCTATAAATGCACATCATATTCTATCTTTTCACCTTCACCTCCCTATAAATGCACGTCTACTTCATACCTTCCATCTTCATTTCCATTTTCTTCTTCAAAAAACCAATTTTCTGCCATTGCTTGGCATTTTCGACAATCAATCCAAAACTTTCGTTTTCCATGGAAATGGATCATCTGATCCGCCCACTTTGCCATCTTTCTTAATGTCGCTTTTGGTATGGGAGATATAGGAAATATTCTTTGGCCAGCAGCAAAATTCTTCCCATTGTCTCCATTCCTACAAGGAGTTCGATGATGGAAGATAATTTTTGGGGTGCTTGCAGGCCACCTTGCTTGCTGAGAGTGCTTCTCAGCCTCCTTGCCCGTCATTGCAGCGATGCATTTAGGAAGGCGATGTGAGGGCGCTTCATCTTCCTTTTTGCTTGCTGAGAGTGCTTCTCGGCCTCTCTGCTTGCCTTTGCAGCAGTGCGATTATGATGGCGATCAAGGCCAGTACACCCTCTTATTCGACGATCGACCGGGAGATTAGTTTGCTCTTAATCGTAGTTTATAGAGCATTTAGCATCTTATATTTCGCAGCTTTGTAATAAACATTTGATAATAAAGGAATTTATTTGAACGTATTTCGCTTTGGCCCTTTTTACTCTATGATCGTTCATTGCAATTTGGTTACGCTTTTATTTGTTCACTTTCCCATAAGGAAGGAACATATTTTTTCAAATATTTGCCATTAATGAATCTCATGTGCTTGGTGCCATCTAAATCTTCCAAATGATAGGCTCCATTAGGCAATACATTATTCACTTTATACGGTCATTCCCAATTGGGAGACCATTTGCCATACTTTGGATCTTTGCTATCCAAAGAGAGTACTGCTTTCCAAACTAGTTCGTCCAGGATGAACGACTTGGCTATAACTTTTTATAAAATTTAGCTATTCTTCATTTTTAAACTTGCAATCTATCTAGGACGTCTAACTTTAATTCGTCCAACTCTAATAAGTTTTGAACTAGTGATTCGGTATACTCATTATCACTTGACTTATGTTGCAAACACACTCTGATCGATTGCACATTGATTTTCATAGACAAAATGGCCTCCTGTCCATAAGTAAGTTGGAAAGGAGTAATTTTGATACTTGACCGAGGCGACGTCCTATAAGCCCATAAGGCTTTGTTCAGGCATTCGTGCTAATTTCTGGCATTTTCATCTATCATTTTCCTTATGATATTTTTTAGAATCTTATTAGAAGATTCTGCTTGCCCGTTGGATTGAGCGTAATATGGTGTGGGGTTTACTAATTTAACTCCAAACTCGCTCAAGAATTTATTCACTTGATCCCCATTTAAAGATGTCCCGTGATCTACCATCAAAGTTTGTGGAATTCCAAATCTATAAATAATGTGATCACGGATAAATTCTATGACATTCTTCTGGGTGATCTCCTTTAAAGGTACCGCCTCTACCCACTTCGTGAAATAATCGGTTGCAACTATAACAAAAGTATGTTGCTTGGACGATGGCGGATAAATCTTCCCTATCAGGTCTATCGCCCAACCCTTGAACGGCCAAGGTTTAATAATAGGTGTCATCTCTCGTGCTGGCGCCCTTTGTATTGGACCATGCTTTTGGCATGCTAAACAACTCTTTGCATACTGAACGCATAATTCTCCCATTTTTGGCCAAAAATATCCACTTCTAATAATTAACTATCTCATCCTTTGACCAGCTTGATGAGCTCCACATATCCCTTCGTGCACTTCAGCCATGATCGTCCTGGCTTCTTGCAAACTTACACATTTTAGCAGTATACCATCAGAGCGTTTCTTGAACAACTCTTCATCTATAAGTGCATAGTTTAGCAAACGTAACTTCATTTTTCTACTATCTCTTTTATTGGGTTCTTTAAGGAACTCCTTAATCTCTGCCCTCCAATCCATTGCACCTCCATCTTGTACGCAATGAAGTTCAATCCTTCTCGCCCTTCTTTGGATCACGGGCAATATTGTTCCATACTCACAAGTAGACTTTCAATTTAAAACATTTGAGTACCCTGAGGCCATCTGGACCAACTCATTTGCCACGTTATTGTATATCCTATTAACGCATTTAAGTTCTACTTGGTCGAATTCTTCTAAAAACTCTTGGGCGATTTCATATTGACTCATGATGGAATCACTTTGGCATTTAAAATCACCAATCAGTTGGTGAATTACCAATTGAGAATCGTCTCTAATGTTTACATTTTTTACCCCCATGTCTATATTAGTTCTAGGCCTACGATTAAGGCTTCATATTCGGCCTGATTGTTGGTGCACATCCTATCTAAAGTGAATGCGAACTTGTAGCAAATCCCTAAAGGATTTATCAATGCTACTCCTACTCCTGCACCTTTAGAGGTTTTTGACCCATCGAAATACAACACTCAAGGTTTTAGCTCAAATGAATTGATTTCTAATTCAATTTCTTCAGGTATGTCAAGGCATGGATGATTGGCTAGGAAGTTAGCCAAAGCCTGATTTTTGACTGCCTTTTGGAATATGTATTGTATTTCGAATTCTGATAAAGTTAACGTCCAAAGGCCCACCCTTTGGTGTAAAATAGGGCGAGAGAACATATACTTAATCAAATTTACTCTAGAAATCAAATAAACGATTACAGGCCGTAAATAAGCCCTTAATTTTGTACATGTGAAATACAATGCAAGACATAATTTTTCGATAGTAGAGTAATTACATTCACATTTTGTTAACTGTCTACTCAAGTAGTAAATCGCCCTCTCTTCACCAAATTGGTCTTCTTGCGCGACCATTCCAGCTATTGATTCTTTTTCAGCCGATACATATACTTTTATTGGCCGTCCTTGGATTGGTGGCACCAACACTGGTGGACTTGATAAATATGTCTTCAGGCTTTCAAAAGCCTTTTGATGTTCTTCTTTCTAGACGAATTCGTCCTGATTTTTCAGCTTTAAAAGTGGCGAAAAGACTTTAGTTCGCCCTGCACAGTTAGAAATAAAGCGTCTTAAAAAGTTTACTTGGCCTAGAAATCTTTGCAATTCTTTTTTGTTGTTAGGTGGTTTGGCCTCTAAAATGGCATTCGCTTTATTTTTATCAAATTCAATCCCTTTTTTGTGTACCAAGAAACCAAAAAAGTTCCCTGCATTAACACCGAATGCACATTTCAAGGGATTCAACTTTAACTTATATTGCTTCATTCGCTCAAATGAACATCTTAACTGTTCGAAATGGTCCTCTTCTTTAATGGATTTTACCACTATATCATCTACATACACTTCTACAAACTTGCCTATCATATCATGAAAAATTAAATTCATTGCCCTTTGATAAGTTGCTCCTACATTTTTCAGGCCGAAAGGCATGACTACCCATTCAAAACATCCTAGAGACCCAGGGCATCTAAAGGCAGTTTTGTGTATGTCTTCCTCAACTATATAAATTTGATTGTATCCTGAATACCCATCCATGAAAAAATACATGACGTGTCCGACAGTTGAGTCTACTAAAGAATCTACCTTGGGCATTGGATACTCATCTTTGGGTGTGGCTATGTTTAAATTCCTGAAATCTATGTACACCCTTAGTTTACCATTCTTTTTTAGTACTGGCACGATATTGGACAACCATTCGACATACCTGACTGTTCTAATAAAGCCTGTTTTTAATAATCGCTCTATCTCTTTCTTAATCTCAGGGAGTACGTTAGGAGCAAAAAGTCTGGGAGGTTGCCTATAAGGTTTAAAATTAGGCTTTGTTGGTAATCTATGTTCCATCAAGTCTCTATCTAAATCAGGCATTTGTTCATATTCCCAAGTAAAACAATCTTTATACTCCTTTAACAAAGCGACTAATTTATCACTAACCTCTTGATCGAGCATCTGGCTGATGAATGTTGGACGATCTTCTCCTTCATTACCAATATTTACTTTAATCAGAGGGTCTTGTGCTTGAGCGTATCCAGGCTTGATGATTCGCATTACTTCATCGTCCAGCTCCCTTGTAAGTACTTCTTCTTCTAAACAATCCACCTTGTTGACTTCTGGCCAATACTTTGTTCCAATTCGAATACTGCTAATTTGTCTTTCAACGCTTTCAGAGCTGTCTCTTCTTTCGTTTTGTCCTTGCATTCTTTATTGAAAGCCATTAATTTAGCTTTGAAGGCCTGAATATTGGCCATTTGCTTTTGTTGCTTCGAACTCATTCAGTACTCCTTGATTATTCTTTTGCCAATTACTGGCTCTTCTAGGGCCACTATATTTGGCCTCATCTGACTGAACATTTCAGTGAGTGTGTCTACTGAAAATGGCTCTTCACTCTGCGCGACAATCTGAGTTTCTTGCCCATCTTGGACTACCCTGACGGGTCCATAGTTTCCTTCGTACATGAACCTTTCCACTGAATTTGCTTCTGTAACAAAAGGCCTACGATCGGCCTGCACCACCTCTGCTTCACCCTTGTTATTCCAAAAAATTAGGCATTAATGGAGCGATGAGGGTATACAACGACTTTCGTGTATCCAATCTCTTTCTAGTAACACGTTGTAACTAGTAGGACCATCTATTACAAAGAAGACTGTGGTCCTAGTAGTTGTACCTATATTTATGTCCAATGGCATAACTCCCTTAGCTGCAGTTGCTCCTTCATTGAAACTTGTAAGGATGATTTCTATTGGAATCATATCTCCTTCTATCTTTGTAAATTTCCTCATCATCCTAGATGGAATGGTGTTTATAGCTGCTCCATTATCGACAAACACTTTTGCCACAGGTATGCCGTTAACTAGAGTTTTAACGTACAACGGCCTCAAGTGTTTATTCAATTTCATGACTGGCCGTTTAAAAATAATCTTTTCGGCATCCTCTATTTCTACTTCCTGCTTGTTCTCTGTCGAGTTATCCTTTTGTGATAAGTCAACGTGTAACATATCGCACTGAGCCTCTGTCTCCTGAATTTCCTTCTTACTGTTTTCTGATGCTTCCTCGTCCATTACCCAACCTATGGAAGGAGGCATTATTCTTGGAGGTGATCCATATTTTTCAGAGCGAGGTACTCTCTTCTTCCTTTTGAGAGTCCCGTACAGCACGTAAAAATCGAAAAAATGCCCAAATGGTTCTCCCAATAAATCTACTTCACGAACTCCCTCTCGATGTAGTTACTTCAACAGAGTATTGTACGATATTCCTCTCATTCTTCTTTCTGCTTCTAGGTCGATTTTCTCTTCAATGTCTGTCATACCATCATCTTCCTCACCATTGTAGGCCTCTCTAGAAGTCTGGCCTTCTTCATATTTCAGCACGCATGCTTCTCCTTCGTTATCCTCTCTTTCTTCTTCTTCTTTCTTTTTATTCTTGAACTCATTGGCTAGTAAATAGTTATTAGCCACAACAGGAGGTAACGTATCGAACTGAATAGTAAGGGGCTGATCCGGATCTTCTCCATCCCTTCTGTCTCGCTCAAACTTCGATCTCCCAGAAGAAGTTTCTAGTAACTATTTTATTGATTCATCTGTACCAGTCTCTTCACTATCTTTGAGAACATTTTGATTGGCTACCTCGAATAGTTTAGGCGCCTTAGGACGTGGCACTCCCTGTTGTTACCTCATCATTCGTCCATAATTTTGTTAGAAACGCCTTTGTTGGGTTCTAGTCATCTCGTTGAAGGATATCGCCTTTCCTGTATTATACTGGAACGAATGCCATACATTTGGTCGGCGAGGTTGAGGCCTGAATGTTCTCCCATTATTTACTGGCCTGAACTGCCTCTCAAAAGGCGGTCCCTTATAGAACGATGTACCTCGTCCTCTACCAGGCTGAGCGTTTGGGAAGAAAGTAGGGCGATGGGGATGCTGCCATATCCTTGGTTTCTCCGTATTCCCACTCACTTCTCTTTTACATCTTGCACACAAGACGTCTTCATCCTTTTTTGGCTCCTTCCCTTTAATACGCTCGAAGACACTAGGATGTGGTCCAGGGTCTTCTTCTCCATCATCTATAACCAATTTGAATTTTGGCAACTTGTTTTTGAAACCAGACATCACCATATTTACTCCAAGTGACTGTGGAAAAGGATTTTCATCCACTGCCATCTTCTTCTTATCATCGAACGTAATTCGTCTTGATTCAATGGCATCCTGTAACACATGGCGAAAAACCAAGCAATTGTTAGTCAAATGTGACCATGCATTATGCCACTTACAATATTTTTTACCCTTAATTTGTTCAGGGTTTGGCAATTTATGCTTATCGCTCAGCTTTATCTACTTATCCTTATATAATTTATCAAATATAAGGTCAACTTTGGTTATATCGAACGAGAACGTTCTAGCTTTTACGTTTTCATCTTTCATAGGCTCATCCTTGCCTGATGGTCTAGGTTTAGCCATTATAGGACAAGTATACGTGTCTCCTTTGACTAATTCAGCCAAACACATTTCGGTCTGATTGTACGACTCGTTATTGATGGTATGAACATCAAAATTTGGGTCTCTATAATAAGTCCCCTTGCTAGAATTCTTTATCTGCTCTTCTTCTTTTATCAATCGTTCATACCTAATCACGTTCGCGCTCAATTGAAAAAGGTCAGGAAATTCCTTGTCTTGGAATTTCTTTTTCAAATCAAAGCTCAAACAACTTTGAGCGATTTTGACAAACTCTTTTTCGGGTAGAGGTACAAAACATTTACTTCTTGTTGTCTTGAACCTTTGGAGGAAACCTTCTGCCCATTCGTTTGGCATTTGACGTAGGTTCGCCAAATCGACCAAAGTAACTTCAGACTCAGTCTTATAAAATTGAGCGTGGAATAATTATTCCAATTGTTGCCATGTTTGAACAGAATTCGCTGGTAAATTGATGAACTAGGAGAAAGCTACTCCTGTTAATGAACTAGGGAAAAGCCTCATTTTATGATAATCAGTTACGTCACCACTTTGTAGTGTGAATCGTCCTATGTGTTCTAGAGTAGACACCTCCTCTAAACCAGTAAATAGTGAGAATTCTGGCACTTTATACCCTTTAGGACATGGATATGCTTGGTCTATTCAATCAGGATATGACTTTGTGCAAGTCGGCCTAATGACAGGACGTACCCCAAAAGTTATCTGGTCCTGTACAATTTCCATAATCTGATTCCTCAACATGACGTTGGGGTCATATGGAATCCCTACAAGTTGGTTGACCAGTTGATTTACTTGAGGCCTGATATTTGGTCCTTGATTAGGAATAAAGTTACTATGATTTGGGCCATTGTTACCATTAGCCTGAACATTTATTCCCTCATTAACACGTGGGGTATTCTGCCCGTTATTTAGGACATTATCTCTTATATTTGGATTACCTCCCAAGTTAGGCGTACCACTATCATTATTCTGATTTGGCGTTACACCATCCCCTTGGTTTGAAGTAGAGGGACCGAAATGTGGTTCTACCCCTTGACTTGGATTTAGGACTGGGGGATTATGTCCCACAATTGTCCTAGTTTGAAAGTAGTTTGCAAAAGGCGTAATTGGTTGACAAATTTGGCCTACTAACTTACTCATTATTTCATTCAAAGTATTCAGTTGTTTGACCATGTTGTCATAATGTGCATTCCTATTTTGGGTAAATCTTTCCATATTATGAATATTTCGAAGATTTACCTGTTCAACAACATCTTGTGTGAGTTCTCCAAGCAGTGCACGCATAGTTCGAGGACTCAACTCTGCCATTGATTCGTAACGACTGTTACTGCTCTGATTCTGTCCATCTGTTCGTGGAGAGCTATGCTGCTCCTCATATCGCTCGATCACAAACTGGACTCCTCCCTAATTTGCTACTTCCTTATCGGATTTCTGAGTCATATTGTTTCACCTTTTGTATCTTCAACACCAAACACCAATGTCCCACCGGGCATGCCAAATTGTTTCACACGGGTTAGTCGCTAACAATTAAAAAGGGATCAGACGATTGTGTAAGAGACAAACCTCTTAAGACAAAGTCCCAAAAAGGGGTGTTTTTATTGGCGATGACTTTACAATTGAAAAATAAAAACAGAATGCCTCCAAGGGGCGCAAGCACACGAGTTATTGAAAAAGAAGTGTTTAAATCTAAACTAAGAAATTTAAAGTTACATATTCTCTGTTTGAGAGTGTTTGATTCGGGGTCCTTTGTTCTATGTCTTTTCTTCCTTTTATACTCCCTGAATGATCTTTTCGTGATCAACCGCTTAAAAACTGCTTGATTGCTCTATAACTGCCCACTTTCCTCGTAGTGGCCAACTTGTCACGGAACTGCCTTCTCTAACTGCTGCCATTACTTTTGTTGTTCAACTATCTTCAATTGAATTCCTTGAATCGTGGAACGTGATAGGACTACTCGATAACTGCTTCATTAACTGCACTTTTGGGCAACCATAACATCTTATCTTTGTTAAGATGCTGGGCGACTCGAATGTTTGGACGAGAGCAGGGTCACAGCTCTGGGCGACTGAATGGCAATTCGTTCGCTCAAATCTTAGGCGACTTGCAACCTTGGGCGATGGTATTACCGTGTTCATGGGCTTCTCTATTTGGGCTTTTATCCTGCATTGCCTGATTGGGTCGTTCTTTGGGCTATTCGATTTTGGGGATTTTCCAATTGGGCTTCATTCTTTGGGCTATTCGACTTGGGCTGAACTTTTTGTGTGTCAACAGTCTCAAAACGACTTTTAGTTGTGAAGCTTGAAATCTTAATATTTCCAAATTGACTTTCTCACATGTTTGTGTAAGTGGCTTAAGTGTCAGCTATATACATTATAGAAATAACCCATATTATGCATATAGTAGTATCAGTATTACTGTCAAAGAATGTACATGGAAGTTGTAGAATGAAAATAGTTGAATTTGGAGATGAGGAATTGAAGATGATTAAACAAGTAGGGAAAATAAAATAAAAGTTAAAAGGTCAACAACAAACAAAAGAAACGGCAAAGAGGAAAAAGAAAGAGAAAAAGAGAGAGAGAGAGAGAGAGAGAGAGAGAGAGAGAAAGTTAACCTAAATATGAGAAAAAATAAAAACAAAGAAAGTTGAGCGTCACGAATGCATTAAAAATTTCCTTTACGTTTTAAAGAGTATATATTTTTATTTTTTTATTTTTTTTGAAAATTTTTCTTTACTATTTAAAATATAATCTATAATTTTTTATTTTTTTTTTGGACCCTCACCAAAGAAGGACTTAGGTGAATGCTTACGCTACCTATGGTATCTCTTTGAAGTCAATAAAACAAGGGAAAATGAAATAGTAGTTACTATATGTTGGAATTAATTGAATGTAATTGGGTTAAAACATTAAATGTAATATTTAATGATGTGGGCCATTGCAATTAATTTGGGTGAATTGAAAAAGTCTCCAATATAGACCCATATGTTGATAAACCTATTTTAAGTGTTTTATATATGGAAAGGAATCACACATCGAAAGTTTACTAGAAAATAGTCATGTTTATATAGTGGGTTGTGTGAATAATATATAATTTAATAAGTTACCTACCACTTAGCTAAGACGAATCAGACCAAGTGGTGCACCAGTTCCTGAAATGTCATACACCTGTTCCATAAGACACTTCAATCTCTATAAATAGAGACCCCCAGATTCGTTTTTAAAAAAAAAAAAACACCAAATCAATTACGAATTCAATTGATTTCTAAATTCTTCTCTCCCCTATTCTGCTCTAAAAATTCTCTTATATTTTCGTGGTTATTCCGTTCGAATACGATCATTCATTGGTTTGACGGACAAGGTTGGTATTGTGCAGTATCGACTTTGGAAGGAGCGTTGTATCTTGAGAGACAGACGTCCATAATCCCGTTTGCATTTCATTGGGGGGCAAAATCTGTCTTAAGGATATTTGCTTTGGCATACCTTGCTTCATCTACTGTTTTCTATTTTTCTGCTTATTTTATTTTTTCTTTTGATTGTTTTAGTCGAATTTCCGACAACAATCTTAAGACAGGTTGTATTTTCTCATTTCTTCTACATTTCTATTATTGATTATTTTCTGTAATTGTGGTTTTACAGAAAATGGCTAGTACATCAGATAATAATACTAGCGCTGTGATTGGTACTATTGAAAGCAATACTAATACTGTGATTGCGCCAAATTCTGGTTTCAATCAATTTGTCATGCCACCGGCTTCACAACATGAGAAATCGAAAAAGTTTAATGGCACGGATTTCAAACGTTGGCAACAGAAGATGCTATTCTATTTGACAACATTGAACTTAGTAAAATTTTTGCGTGAGGAATGTCCTGCACAAACATCGGAGAATGCTACTGATAAAAATACTCAGTTAGCTATTGAAGCATGGAAACATGCAGATTTCTTATGCCATAATTACATTCTCAATGGATTGGATAACACTTTATATAGTGTGTATTGTAATTACAAGATGGCTAAAGAACTGTGGGAGTCTCTTGACAAAAAATACAAAATCGAAGATGCCAAAACAAAGAAATTCATTGTCAGCAAATTTCTAGATTTCAAGATGACTAATTCAAAGACAGTTATGAGTTAGGTTCAAGACATACAAGTTCTACTTCACGATATTGAAGCTGAAGGTATGACTTTGAGTGAATCTTTCCAGATTGCTGCTATGATCGAGAAACTACTTCCACTATGAAAAGATTTCAAAAACTATCTCAAGCATAAATGCAAAAAGATGATGATGGAGGATCTAATTGTTCAACTTCGCATTGAAGAAGACAACCGGGCTGTAGAAAAGAAGAATAATGTCCGCAACATGGAAGCAAAGGCTAACATGGTGGAAGACTCGGGGTCTAAGAATAAGAAGATGAAGCGTTCTAGCTCATCTATGGACAAAGAAAAAGTCAACAATGCAAAACGGTTCAAAGGCAAATGTTATATTTGCGGGAAGCCGGGACATCGGGCTAAACACTGTCGAAGCAAAAAGAAGGATACACAGAAAAAGAAA
>NW_019264985.1:359903-389826 GCF_002742605.1 Olea europaea var. sylvestris
AGATGCTGAATTCTTTGAAGATGTGTTCCCTAATAAAAGAGATATTCATGAGAATACTCTAAAGAGAACACGAGATAATGCTATTGAAAATAATATAGAACATGAATCAAGAAGGAGTAAAAGAGCAAAGGTCGCTAAATCCTTTGCTCCTTTGCTCCAGACTTTATTTCTTTCGTAATTAAGAAAGAGCCCCAAACATTTAAAGAAGCGGTGACTATTCCAGAATCTGTATTCTGGAAGAAAGCTATAAATAGTGAAATTGAATCTATTATGAGTAATAATACTTGGCAATTGGTTAATCTTCCTAAGGGAACTAAACCAATAGGATGCAAATGGATCTTTAAAAGAAAGTTAAGATCTGATGGTTCAATAGCAAATACAAGGCTCGACTGGTTGCAAAAGGATATCGTCAGAAAGAAGGAATTGATTTCTTTGACACATATTCTCCAGTAACAAGAGTTACTTCTATTCGGGTTTTAATTGCTATTACAGCCTTGTACAACTTACAAATACATCAAATGGATCTTAAGACTGCATTCCTGAATGGTGATTTAAACGAAGAAGTATATATGAAACAGCCAGAAGGTTTCATAGTGAAAGGACAAGAGAACAAAGTTTGCAAACTAGTTAAGTCCTTATATGGTTTGAAGCAAGCTCCTGAACAATGGCACGAAAAGTTTGATAGCATCATGATTAGGAATGGATTCGTCATAAATGGATGTGACAAATGCGTATGTTCGAAAAAATCCGAAAAGACATACATACTCGTCTGTTTGTATGTTGATGACATGCTTATATTAGGGACTAATATAGAAGTCATCAATAGAACAAAGAATATACTTACCAATAACTTTGACATGAAAGATATGGGTGAAGCAGACGTGATTATAGGAATAAAGATATCTAGAACATCAAATGGAATAGTCTTATCTCAAACCCATTATGTTGATAAAATAATTGAGAGGTTTAATACTCATAATATTAAAGAGACGAGTAACCCATTTCTTCCACATATAGTTCTTCACAAGAATAGTGGAAATGGGAAACAGCAGTTAGAATATTCCCAAATTATTGGTAGTTTAATGTACCTGATGAATTGTACAAGACCTGATATAGATTACTCAGTAAGTAAGCTGAGTCGTTACACAAGTAACCCAAGTAATCAACATTGGGATGCATTACTTAGAGTTTTGGGATACTTGAAACGGACCAGAGAGTATTCATTATATTATGGAAAATATCCTCCAGTAATTGAAAGATATAGTGATGTCAATTGGATATCAGATACAGACGAGTCAAAGTCTACCAGTGGCTATGTATTTACTCTCGGTGGTGGCACTATATCATGGAAATATTCTAAGCAAACGTGTATAGCTCGATCTACTATGGAATCTGAGTTTATTGCTTTAGACAAAGCAGGAGAAGAAGCAGAATGGTTAAGACATTTCATAGAAGATATTCTTATATGGCCAAAGCCTGTATCGGTTATTTGTATTCATTGTGATAACCAGACCACAATAGCCAGGGCTGAAAATTTTGTGTATAATGGTAAGTCGAGACATATACGTCGTAAACATAACACCGTTCGGCAGTTGCTCTCAAATGGAACAATGTCAATTGATTTTGTTAAGTCAAAAGAAAACCTAGAGGATCCGTTCACTAAAGGGTTATCTAGAGAGCGTATAGATTGCGCATCGAGGGAAATGGGTTTAAAGCTTAAAACCCAATGAGTTATCTTAGTGTAAACCTAACCTGGCAACTGGAGATCCCATGGACTCGGTTCAATATGAAAACTAATTATGAATGACTCGATAAGAAGCACTTAGGAGTTTAACTCCTTCCCATTTCTATGATACAAAAAGTGCTGACTATGAAGTATATTAAGGATAAGCTTTGCTTTTAATGATGACTATAAATGGTATAAGTAATTACAGTAGGGTACTCTTTATAGTACATCACCTATGTTAGTGCGAACTTGGCCGGTTCTATGATAATTTACTTAAGCGAATTCTCTAAAGCACTCGCAGAACCTAAGTAGTTCAGGGCCGAAATAATGAACACAATAGAGAACCAAGTTTGATATGAGAGATAATGTGTTTGGCCTATTGTCTGAGCTTGCAATAACGGCTGACAGTTCAAAACGTTGCGTTCACTGATTAGCCAAGTGAGTTCGATAGATTCTTACTAAAGAAGGTTCAAAGCTAAAGCTACCTATCTTGATGCATTATCTTTCAGATAGTACTCTTCTTCCATCTTCCTTGATTTGAGTCGACTTCTTCCATTCATGTGGGGAGTTGTTGGAATTAATTGAATGTAATTGGGTTAAAACATTAAATGTAATATTTAATGGCCCATTGCAATTAATTTGAGTGAATTGGAAAAGTCTCCAATATAGGCCCATATGTTGCAAAGCCCATTTTAAGTGTTTTATATATGGAAAGGAATCCCACATCGAAAGTTTATAAGAAAATAGTCTTGTTTATATAGTGGGTTGTGTGAATAATATATAATTTAATAAGTTACCTACCACTTGGCTAACTTTAGCTAGCCAAAGGCTAGTCACTACTAGAGTGGTGCTTCGCACCACTCGCGCAGCTCCCCGGACCCGGTCCCGGCATGCGCACGTCGCAAAGTACGCATTTGGCGCTTTAGAGGCGCACTTGGCACTTCGCACGTACGCATCGTCGCGAGGAGTTGGGGAGCCTTATAGTTTTCGGAAATGAACTCGTGGTTTGATGATGTGGCAGCACAAGGCTTGGTGAGTTGGCATTCTAGGTGGCGCACGCGTGGTAGGTCGTGTCCCTTCGTCTTGCGTGGCGGTTAGATGTACGCGTGGCATCCGCATGGCTGTGACTGTTCAAAAATTGGTGAATAGGCATGATGAATGGACACTTCACTTCATGGTTCAATTTGGGCCGTCAAATCATGAAAATAGTGCGATCCAATGGCTAAGACGATTCAGACCAAGTAGTGCACCAGTTCCTGAAATGTTACACACCTGTTCCATGAGACACTTCAATCTCTATAAATAGAGACCCCCAGACTCGTTTTTTAAAAAAAAAAAAATAACAACACAAAATCAATTACGAATTCAATTGATTTCTAAATTCTTCTCTGCGTGGCGGTTAGATGTACGCGTGGCATCCGCATGGCTGTGACTGTTCAGAAATTGGTGAATAGGCATGATAAATGGACACTTCACTTCATGGTTCAATTTGGGCCGTCAGATCATGAAAATAGTGCGATCCAATGGCTAAGACGAATCAGACCAAGTGGTGCATCAGTTCCTGAAATGTCACATACCTGTTCCATGAGACACTTCAATCTCTATAAATAGAGACCCCAAGATTCCTTTTAAAAAAAAAAAACAACACAAAATCAATTACGAATTCAATTGATTTCTAAATTCTTCTCTCTCCATATTCTGCTCTAAAAATTCTCTTATATTTTCATTGTTATTTTGTTCGAGTACGATCATTCATTGGTTCGACCGACAATGTTGGTATTGTGCAGTATCGACTTTGGAAGGAGCGTTGTATCTTGGGAGACAGACGTCCATAATCTCGTTTGCACTTCATTGGAGGGAAAATCTATCTTAACGGGATTTGCTTTGGCATACCTCGCTTCATTTATTGTTTTCTATTTTTCTGCTTATTTTATTTGTTCTTTTGATTGCGTTAGTCGAATTTCCAACAACACTATATGGTTTCAAGGACTCGTTGCTGCATGAAGGAACATTTCACGAGAATAAGAATTTTGTATTCAAATAAAGAAATTGGTCTCAATTTCTACTGAGTGGTATCACAATGTCAGGTCATTCGGAGTAGTGAAGCACACAAATTTATGTCCGGAGACTTGAATAAGTTCGACAGGAGAATCATTGTTGTTTTGATTCCATCACGATTGCACAAGGATTTGAAAATAATAATAATAATAATAATGATCATCATCATCATCATCCCTATTTTGACTAATGTTGATAGTTTAGATGCCTCAAGAAAAATGGTCCAAAAAGTATACCAGGCTCGGCTCTTGCTTGAGTCAATAAATGGAGATGGTGAAGTTGTGGCTAACAATGTGTCTCTTTTCTTTACGAGAAATAGAGTTATCTTTAGGGCATGATTCTGGCAAATAGGTTGTCATGATAGAGAATGTATTATTGTTAGCAATCCACATTTTGCACGTATGCATCGACTTAGCATTGATGTAGAATGTGTGGTGAAATTTATGTCGATAACTGATGAACTCTTAGGAAAGCTAAACACGGAGGTTGCACCATAAATCTTCACTAAGTTTGTTGGACATGAGCTCATGAATGAATTTGATAATTCTAAGTTGGTATACTCTTTTTGATATAGTATAATAATTTTTGATTTTGAAAATTGTGGGTGTAAAAGAAAAGTTCCACCAAAATTTTTCAAGTGGCATGACCAAGAGAGTGAAAGAGATGAGATTGTGGTGGAGGTATATTATATTATTATTCGATTTGGAGGCGACATCGAAGAATTCCTAAGACTTTATACAATTCAAAGTCAATGTAGAGATTATTTGGAATTTGACCTAATATTGTCTAACTAACATAAATTTGTATTTGTCTATCTCAGATGGAATATATATATTTTTTATTTACAATGAGACTATTATGAATTTTACGTCCAATAGAAATGAAAGTCTCTCTTCTTTTATATCTTTATAAATAGAGTCCTCCCTATGGTCATAGACGATATTAAGTGAGATTCATGGGTCTTTTGTAGTCTTACTTGATCCAATTTTG
Source organism: Olea europaea var. sylvestris (assembly GCF_002742605.1). Classification (NCBI taxonomy): domain Eukaryota; kingdom Viridiplantae; phylum Streptophyta; class Magnoliopsida; order Lamiales; family Oleaceae; genus Olea; species Olea europaea. Next base: position 364,678 of record NW_019264985.1, read on the forward strand.
TGGTGTATTGCATGGAGTTTGGGATGTACAAGAGATTCTATATGATCATAATTGATCTCCTAAACACCTGGTGTTTGTCATATTTTTGACGACTTGTGATTTTCTCCGATTATAAGTTTTTCACGTAAATCTTTGTATTGTTATTTTAACATAAATTTTTTGAATAAGGATCATGTGGACAAATAAAGGAATCGATCTCAATTCCTCAACATAACAAAGATTCAACACCATATTCTTGCAGTCACAACAAGAGGCAAGTGGAGACGAGTAATTTTGCACTACTTGATTAGGGATTAGAACATGATCGAATGGGACCAAGGCAACACTTGCCCTCTCAATCATGTTATGATTTTTGAGATTTACGAATATTAGAATATCAAAATTTATCGTTCCATTTATTTAAGATATTTATATGTCTTTTCCCGATTTCCCTATGCGATGGAGAACTAGCAATTTGAGATGGGCTAACGTGGAGCAGGGCGGGAGACTATAATTTTACATCCAAAACTCAGATAAACTGTCAAATTTCTGTTGTGAGATTCCAATCAACGGTCCAAACAATTACCTCGAATAATTAGTAACAATTAGAGCTGAACAATGAAACCTTCAAACCATTTTTTCAAGAACCTTGGTTTGGATTCACATGAATCCGTTAACATTTTGATTTGAATCAAACCAAACGGTATCAAAGTAGTTTGGTTTAAGTTTCAATCTTTACAAACCGTTTCAAACCGTCAAACCATTTTAAAAAATTGAAAATAAATTAATTTAAATTTTATCGAACTTAATTAAAACTAAACACATCCCAATTAAAAAGTTATATCTATATTAAACCTAACCAATTAAACACAATACCTAAATAAACAATTTTCTATTTCAATTAATTAATTAAATCATACCCAAATAACAATCAATCATCACAACTGTGAATGCAAAATCCTTAAATTAAGTGAAGTGCTGAACAATTGTTAATGAACTATTTTTATCGATTGTCCATTACAATTGAGTATACAATTAAATTTACGTTTTAATTCAAACTCACACATTTCTTTTATTTCTATGAAAAATTTTCTCTTCGACTAAATTTTCTGGTTAGATTATCCGATGTTTCTTATTTTTGGTTAATTGTTTGCTATATTTTATTAGTAATCATGTTGTTTTGTTCTAATTTGTGTCAATCTCACTTAAATTTTTGGCTAACATCATTTTTTGTTTATTTGTATCTCAATTTCTTGATCAGAGCACTAAATTAGTTATTTACATTTTAACATGGTTTCTACTTTTTATTATTAATTGCTAGATTGATTTAGTGGATTACTTAAATGATTGTTTTGAAAATTTGATCAATGAGTCTTTCGACATGTTATTTTAGTGAAAATTCAATGCAAATAAGTACAAGATTGTCCCCCCAAATTACTAAAGATGTATTAGCTATTTAAACATCTACAAAATAGTTTCTGAGTCTACATTCTCTATTACTGGTTGAATTATTTCCTTAGGAGTACGTTGAATTCGAATATGGTTGAGATGGTGATTTGCCGTAAAAATTGGTTGCATAGTAAGAAGGAACTTATAGTAATTCATCAATATTTGGATAAGGTAGAACCATTAGATGATTCACAAAAAGTTATAGAAACTATAATTGAATTTGATCTTTCTATTCATTTTTTTTAATTAGATGTTTTATATCATTTAACTACAATCAATGAATTCATGGACAATATTCTTATATTTATGGATGGAATAAATTGTGTGTTACAATTGCAGATGTTACGTCAATTAGTATCAACTAAAAAATTAACATGTTTTCACCATATTGTTGTATTATAATTATTAGAATTATAGAATTTGGGTTGTAATAGTTTTAATAATACTATTTATATTTTTAACGTGAATATTTAGACTAATATTTATAATTTAACTTATTCGATATCTGTTTTTTTTTTCTTTGTTAAACCGTGGTTTTAAAGTGAACCAAATTGAAAAAAAAATGGTTTGGATTGGTTTGATTTAGAAAGTGAAATGGTTTAGTTTGGAAAAATTTCAAACTGTTTTAAGTAGTTTGATTTGAAAATTTATATTAAAAAAAAAAATCGTCAAAACCAAATCGTGTTCGACCCTAGCGAAAATCCAAAATTAGCCAATAGTCATCTTTCCACGAAAAAAGAAATTCTTCCAAGTACTTTTTTCCCTTTTTCTTCACATATGTTTTATCCAATTTGCAGCTGCTCACTTTTAGTTTCACATCTAGCTGCTTTTTCTGAAGAAAAAAAAAATGAGCAAGGGACTAGGAATTTTCTCAATATTGGCGAAAAATCTAAAGGTTGATTTTATTTATTTATTTTTTTTTATCACACATTCCTACTCTATGCATATTAATTGCATAATTGACAAAGACTTTACACTCTGTTTGATGTTAGACGTGATTTTATTCAATTTTTATTTGTAGATCTACTATTCAAAATCTACATCTTTATTCTTTGTTTCCACTTATAGTGTGTTCAAATTGGTAAGTGTTGACCTTAGTTTCTGACCTATGATGTGGCCAACACATATCAATTTCACTACATAAAGCTCTTGCACACTTGAACAAATCGTTAGAAAAATGTAGCGCTCTTCGATGGTGCAAAAGGTAGTTGTGAACACTTCGATGATTAAGTCAATCAATTTATATATTTGGATATGGGATGAACGAAAGACGTAAGCCACAAGTATGGATACAAGTACCAAGTTGTAGAGAGAAAAACAATAGTGGACAATATTACCATGAGTGTATGAAATTGTATTACGTTCAAATAACACTAAGTGTGAGCTTTTATAATAGAATGGGTGGAATGATTATTGTGAAATGAAATGACACATGATCTCATCTTAATGGTCGTAACATTTTATTATAGGAGTCACTTTTCCAATCCTAGGTTTAGTGGCATTTAATGATTTTGAAAAGCAATCATCCTATAGTCTAGATCTAACATCTGAAAAATAAATTGACAAGTTGATCGAGAGACCTGTTGTAGAAATGTCAAATCAATCAATCATAGAAGATCTCTTGTAAGAGGTGAAAGAGGATGATGCTTCCGTGTGCTTGAAGCTTGTTCGCTTCAAATTATCACTGCAGCAGGTCGTGGCAACTTTTCTCGGCCATGGAGGGTTCTACCTCCACATGACACTTCTATAGAAGTGATGCATCACTTAGACTATCATATTATATGGTTTCAGTTAGAGGTGGACAAAATATCCAGACCAGACCAGACCAAACTAAGCCGTTTGATTCAGTTCTATCAAAAAAATTAATGATTTTGGTTCTTTGAATCGAGAACCATTTGGTTTTGGTTCAGGTTCAATTCTAGTTCAAAAACCAAAAGTAGAACCAAACTTAATATTTAACTTTATATTTAATAATTAGTGGAGATCCTGATTTTATATTTATTGGAGATAGCCCCATTAATTGAATACAGTTTATTAATCAATTTTGGGTCATTAGAGATAAACAATTCATTAGTTGTCTACACCCTAATTTTATAGTCAGGTGAATTATTTCTCATTCACTCCTTTTCAATTTACACAACGTCACAGCATACTGGTATCGCATTTCATCAAGTCAGTAGAGTGTTATTTATGATCGGAAAATGAAATTGGTCAGTTACTTAAAAAGTCTAAACTCTTTTTTTTTTTTTTTTTTTTTTTTTTTTTTTTTGTAGTTTTTTTTTTTATCTTGATTGTTTGATGAGTTATTTGTGTTCTTCACAAATAGAGGAAAACCTAATAAACATTAATGAAATATTAAACGGTGAATGTTGCATGTAGAAATGAACTATAAAAATTTTAATAATTCATTCTTTACTGAAAGGGTGTGCCTTCAAAACTACTGCAATTAATTTAGTGAATCATTACCAGGGCTGGCCCTTGGGCCAAGCCACCTAGGCCACCGCCTAGGGCCTCCAAATTTTGGCTTGGGCCTAGGGCCTCAAAATCTATATTATTTTCAATTCCCAAAATAAGAAAAATGATTTGGGGCCTTTGGGCTTGGACTACATGAATTAAATTATTTTGGAGACTTGGTCCACTTGGAGTCCCGAGTCCGTATACAATACATACATACACCACGAACTGCCCCAGCCCGTTATCTTTTCAATTCGACTTCCTCTAGTCTCTGGTTCCTCTCAAATCTGAAATCTCAATTCCAGTGAATCCAGAATCCTCTGTTGTTGTCCAAAATGCTCCATCTTCAATAATTTGTTTCTCTATTTCTCCATTCAAATCTCGAATTCTCTATCCTTTCGTCGAGGTAAAACCCAGTCTTTTTGTTGACAGAATTTGTTTATTTCTTTTTGTTGTTCTTATATGTGGGTATCTATATGTTTGAATTATTTTTTTCGTGGGATTTAATTGGTCAGTTCTCCTAGAAATTCTTCATGATTTATTATCTGGGCTCGCTTTGTTTTCTCAGATGCTTTGTGATATTTTTGGTGGATAAAGAATTATAGATCGTTCCAAGAAAGTAAAATTTAGAAATTTTTATTTATGGATCAATGATTTATGATTGGAAATTTCCCGTTTATCCTGTAGGTTTAATTTTTAATTTTTTAATTTTTGTCTGACCAGGAATTATTTTGGCTCAATTTTGATTGTATGAATTGCAATTCAATTTGATTTTTTAATTTTAATATGAAAAAAAAAATTTAATCATATATGTTTGAGGCATTAGAGATAATGGGTTTTGGTATCCTGTATTCATTAGTTTTGATATTTAGGGTTATTTATTTTTTCTTTCGAATTTGTACATAAAAAAGTTGAATTTCTGATTAGGATTTAAACTATTGATGTCTTCGCTAGTTGATTATATAAGTCCGTGAAATGTTATGAGTCCATAAGAAGTGGTTTGTGAATTTTTGGCTGATGATCATCAATTGATCACTCTGTTTTATGTGTGTTTCAGAATAGGAATTCAATAGCTGGCATAGTTCAGTTTTTGTGATGTTAACTTACTTCAACATGTTATTCTCATATAACTTGGTTCATTTATTATTTCTTGCAGGTTGATTGTTGAATTTCTACACTTGGAGTATTTGAGAATTTGGGATACTTTTAAGTCGAACTCTGAATCAGGTTCTACCGTTATGTGCTTTAATTATGTCCACTAGAAAATTTGAATCTGGATATTCTAAAAGAAAACAGCATAAGAAGGTTGAACAATTGATTAAATCTCAAGAGGGAGCCCTTGATAAATTTTTTAGTGGTAGTAAACAAAAACATAATGACGATGTAGTTCTCGAAGAAAAGTTTAATAAGAATGATATCGACAATAATACAATTGAAAAACATCATTGTCTGGTGAATGAAGAGATATATATTGAGTATGATGTTAAGAATGAAAGAAACATCAATGAAAAGATTAGTGAACCGTTCTCCTTTGATATTAGTGATCCAGCGAATTGGGAAAATATGAATCAGAATTTAAGAGATTTAATCATAATGAAAGGTCCAGTAAGAGATAATGATGTAATTTTTCCAAAAGATGTAGCTAATCGACACTTCTCCTCTATTCATTACACTCGACGGTTACCCAATGGAGAGAATCATGATAGAAAATGGTTGATATATTCAAAAAGTCTGGATAAAATATTTTGTTTTTGTTGTAAGCTATTCAAGAATGATGAGGTTCAAACTCAATTGGCACATGATGGTGCAAATGATTGGAAAAATATTGGTGCAAAACTAAGAACACATGAAGTGAGTTATGACCATATCACTAACTTGAGTAGATGGATCGAAATGGAAATAAGATTTCAAAAGGAACAAACAATTGATAAAAGTTTGCAGGAACAAATCAATAAGGATAGAGAACATTGGAGACAAGTATTGTTGAGAATAATATCCGTGGTTAGAACTCTTGCATAAAATAATTTGGCGTTTCGTGGAGATAATGAGAAGATATACCAAGAAAATAATGGTATCTTCTTAAGCTTAATTCAAATAATTGCTAAGTTTGATCCTGTAATGCAAGAGCATATTCGTCGAATTCAAAATAAAGAAATTCATTATCATTATCTTGGACACAAAATTCAAAATGAGTTGATACTTATGCTAGCGGGTGAGATCAAGAAAATAATCATCGAGAAACTCAAAGAATCCAAGTACTTTTCTGTGATACTTGATTGCACTCCAGATTTGAGTCATGAAGAACAAATGTCTATAGTATTGAGGCGTGCTGATATTTCAGCAAGTCCAGTGAAGGTAGAAGAATTTTTTTTAGGATTTTTATTGGTGGATGATACATCTGCAAAGGGACTTTTTGATGAATTAGTGAATGCGTTGAATAATCTAGAGCTTGATATCGATAATATAAGGGGTCAAGGATATGATAATGGTGCTAACATGAGAGGAAAACGTAAAAGGGTACAGAATAGACTACTACAAGTAAATCCTAGAGCATTTTACACTCCTTGTGGGTGTCATAGTCTCAATCTTGCACTTTGTGATATGGCTACTTGTTGTACAAAAGCTAAATCTTTCTTTGAAGTGGTGCAACGTATATACACTCTATTTTCATCATCTATTAAAAGATGGAAAATTTTTAAAGATAATGTAAATGGCCTTACTCTTAAGCCTTTGTCTCAAACACGTTAGGAAAGTCATGTTGAAAGTATTAGAGCAATAAGATTTCAAGCTCCACAAATAAGAAATGCTCTACTTGAATTGGCAAGAGTTGATGATCCTAAGACAAAAAGTGAGGCGGAGTGTTTGGCAACATATGAAATAGAGAATTTTGAATTCTTACTTGGGATGGTTATTTGGTATGAAGTGTTGAATAATGTTAATAGAGTAAGCAAACATTTACAAACAGAGGACATCCATATTGACGTTGCTATAGACCATTTAAAAGGACTCATTTCATTTTTCAAAAGCTATAGAGAAACTGGGTTTGAATCGGCCGTGATTGATGCTAAAGAGATTGCAAGTGAATTAGACATTGAACCAATATTTCGTGAAAAAAGAGTTATACGTAGAAAGAAGCAGTTTGATGAGATTTCTTGTGAAGAGATGACAGAAACAGCTGAAGAATCTATCAGGGTCAATTATTTCTTATATGTAGTAGATCAAGCTCTATCATCGCTTCAAAATAGATTTAAACAATTTCAGGAATATGACGATGTTTTTGGATTTTTATTTGATTTGGAAAAGCTTAAATCCATTGATGATGCTACATTGAAGTGTCGTTGCATTAATCTTGAAAACTATTTGAAGCATAACACAGTATCTGATATCGAAGGAATGGAATTATTTTCTGACTTGAAAGTTTTAAGGGAAGTAATATTTACAGAAATTAATGGAGCAGCTGCTGTGTTAAATTACATTAAGAGAATGAATTGTTGTTTTGCAAATGCTTGGGTTGCTTACAGGATATTATTGACTATCCCAGTCACTGTTGCGTCCGTTGAAAGAAGTTTTTCAAAGTTAAAATTGATTAAGTCTTATCTTCGATCAACCATGTCACAAGAGAGGTTGAATGGATTATCTATGATTTCTATTGAAAAAAAAATGTTGGAAGAACTTGATTTGAGTTGTTTGATTACTAATTTTGCATCTCAAAATGTTAGAAGACTAAATATGATGCTAGCTTAATCTCTCGGATTGTAAGTGATATTTTATTTAGCAATTTCATCTTTTATATTGTACAAAGTTTTCATTTAAATATAGATTTTTTTAATTTAAATATTGTTATACGTGTAGAAAAATAAAGTATGGGGCCTCAAGATTGCTGACTCGCTTAGGGCCTCCGAATTGTCAGGGCCGGCTCTGATCATTACTATTACTTATTAAACATTTTTTTGCATGAAAACGAATACTAATTTGTGTATTCAAATTATGAATATATTTTGTTTATTACTTATGAATTTTTTTGATCTCGATAATTGAAATTTGAACTTCTTAAATGTTTGATGTTTATTTTCTTATTTAGGTATTACTAATTTATATGATGCAAATCAAAAAATTTAAGAAATGAAACTAGAACCGAACCAAACCAAACCGGAACCGAATGGTTCGGTTCAATTTGGTTTCATATCTTTAAAAAACTGATTTGATTCCATTATAAAAAAAATCATTGGTTCATGGTACGGTTCAGTTATCTTGGAACCATGTCCACCCCTAGTCTAAGTTAGGCTAAATAGGATAGTGATGAGTGTTCGGGCCTGTTAGGGCTTATGTATCCATTTGTATATTGTTATGCCTTAAAACAAAGGCTTAAAAAGAAGTCTATGCCTCGAACCTCGGCTCAAGAAGCCCTCAGACTGAGGCCTTGAAGTGGAAGCACTACATAGTAGAGGCCCTAAAGCGAAAGCACTATGTAACTACCAAGCCTTGAAGCAGAAGCACTGTGTAGTAGCCGACGCCCTGAGCGGAAGCACTCTGTAAGTGCCGAGGCTTTGAGGGAAAACATTGTGTAGTAGCCGAGGCCCTGAAGCGGAAGCAATGTGTAAGTACCGAGGCCCTGAAGAGGAAGCACTATGTAAATAGCTGAAGCCTTAAAGCAGAAGCACTATGTAAGTAACCGAGGCCCTGAAGTGAAAGCACTGTGTAAGTGCCGAAGCCCTGAAGCGAAGCACTGTATAGTGTCAAAGCCCTAAAGCAGAAGAACTATATAAGGGCCGAAGCCCTATGTAAGTGATCAAGGCCCGCATTACCGAAGCAGAAGCCTCCCAACCATAAATTGAGCATGTTTAATATTTATTTCTTCCAAGAGATCTTTTACATTAAGATCTTATCCGAATGATTGACGTGACATTTTATAATGACTATAAATGTATTGTCTTGTCAATATGATGACTGCTATGTGTAAGAACATTAAATGCACCACAGGCTAGGAGGTCAAAATGATGGCTAGGATTAGATGCTTCGGTTGAGGAGATGAAACCACGTGGCTCCTTATTCAATGGACACCATCTCATGTGTAATATTTTAAAAACCCATTTCTTGTATCAAATGGGAGAGCATGCAAGATCTAATACAAGAGCAATATGCTTTTCTCTACCCTTTTGCAAATACAAAAGAGTTTATATTATATTCATCCGCTATGATTGGTAATTACGGTACAATCGTTCTACAAATTCATCGTCGGATTCCGAATGTTGTCGCCCTGTGCCTTTGAGCTTTCCCACACCCTTTTTCAAATCGTTCTAGACCATTTGTGCATCTTAGCGTGTTGAATTTGTCTTGTGTGTGTGTGAGTAGGTCCAGTATCTGTTATCCGCATGGCCCCAACCGAAAACGAGGTCTACAGATTGACACCATCTGTGGAAAATCACACTATAACCACATTAGAGAGTTGGGCATCCCCTTGAAAAATGATTTGTTCTTGAAGAAAGAACAAGTAGAAGCCCCAAGAAAAAGCTTTTGAGTTTACATTGGTACTTGGATTGTTGATATTTGATGAAAAAGGGAATATGTTGAGATAGAAATCCATTTGTATGACCATCATGTCTTTGAAGGAAAGATTTGAATGGAAAAATGAGCTCAAGCAATGAAGTAGTCCCACTTAGAAGGGTTAGGAAGACCCCTAAAGAAGGGGTCTCCTAGAGAACTTTCCCAGTGAGTCATAACCGACCTCATCACTAGCATAGATGAGGTGGAATAAGAGTAACTATCCAACTCACTTAGGAAGTGGCTAAATGGCTACCAACATAAGAAGTATCATATAAAAAAAGACATTGTACAATAGCTCTAAAAGCAAGAAAATAGGAAGAAAACCCCCTAAAAAGGAAGGAGGCCTATAAAGTAGAGGCCATGAATAGACCCCCTGAAGAGGGGGATGTCACAAAAGAAGTGGCATTGAAAAACTAAGAAGGGGAGGCCTCTAAAGAAGAGCTCACGAATAAGAAGACCCCCTGAAAAAGGAGAGACTGCTGAAGAAGTGGCATTAAACAAGAAAAACCCTAAAAGGAGAGGTCTCTAGTGAAGAGGCTATTGGAAGACCCATTTTACAAATGGGAGGCCTTTAAAGGAGGAAAACAACACAAAAGAAGATAAAAGGACTAAAAGCGTACAAATATGTGAACTTGGGGACTATTGTATAGATGTTTCAAAAGTTAAAGGACTGCGAATGCAATATATCAAGGGTATGATTGAAATCAAAGGCAAAATATGAGGATCAAAACGTACCAAATCAAAAGTTGAAAGACCTCGGTATGAAATTACTCAAGGACTTAAAAGGTAATTTTCATATTTTGCCTATGTACAAGCATGAGCTTCTACAGATTCATCGTATAAGGCCTCATATTTTGTCTATGCTTCAGTGCCTCAACATACAAGGCCTCTTATTTTGCCCATACTTCAGTGCCTTGGCATACAAGGTCTCATCTTTGCCTGTGCTTTAATGCCTCGGCATACAAAGCCTTTTATTTTGCCAATGCTTCAGTACCTCAGCATATAAGACCTAATCTTTGCCTATCCTGTAATACCTCAATATGCAATGCCTCATCCTTACCTATACTTCAGGCTCACCATTTAAGGCCTCATTTTTAGCTATGCTTCAGCACCTCCGCCACATAAGACCTCGTCATTTCAAGGTAATTTATAAGATTACTTTAGAACCATTTGTGAAATATTTATACCCCACCTCGCCAGATGTTTATTTCTGGCTTTAAGAGATGTTTATTCTTTACTTCTCACTATCGCCGAACCTAACTGTAGGACCTCGCTATTTCGAGGCCAGTTTATAAGATTCCGATAGTTTGAGAGCTATATGCGAGAAGTTTATTCCCCGCCTCGCCAGATGATTATTCTTGGCTTCGAGAGATGTTTATTCCTCACTTCTCACTATCGTCAAACTTAGCATAAGACCTCTTTATTCCAAGGCTAATTTATAAGATTCCGATAGTTTGAGAGCTATATGCGGAAAGTTTATCCCCCGCCTCGCCAGATGATTAGTCCTAGCTTCGAGAGATAATTACTTCTCACTTCTCACTATTGTCAAACCTAGCTTTAAGACCTCGTTATTCCAAGCCAATTTATAAGACTCCGATAGTTTGAGAGCTATATGTGGAAAGTTTATCCCATGTCTCGCCAAATGCTTATTCCAGACTTCACGAGATGTTTATTTTTCGACTTCCACTATCATCGAGCCTAGCTGTAAGATCTCATCATTCTGAGGCTAATTTATAGGACTTCGATAGTTTGAGAGCTATTCACTAGATGTTTATTCCCCATCTTGCTATATGTTTATTCCTCACTACTTACTATCGTCAACCTTAGCTATAAGCATTTGTCCACTCGAGGCCAACTTACAAGTCTCTAATAGTTTGAGAGAGCCACCAACTCAATATTTATTCATTGCTCTGCGAGATGCCTCACCATACGAGATGTTTCATTACAAGTCAATTTAACTTCAAAAAGTTTATATTATCCTCTGCATAGATTAACCATCCACCATGTAGGAAGTATGAGGGCCTTGGGTCCAAATTCTCTAAGGTTGACATCACATGCCTCCTATGTACAAAAGTCATGGGAGAGCCTCTGCATGGATGAATCATCCACCATACAGGGAAACGTGGGCGCTTCAACAAAGGGCTGGATCCCAAAGGGGACCACCTTCCAATTCGTCAAAGGGAATAGCACATACTTATCATGTAAAAAAAGTCATGGGAAAAAGCCTCTACATGGATGAATCATCCACCATGCAGGAAAGTGTGAGCGCTTCAACGAAGAGCTGGATCCTAAAGGGGACCACATCCTAATTCGTCGAAGTGAATAGTACATGCCTCCATGTACAAAAAAATCATGAGAAAAGCCTCTGCATAGATAAATCATCCATTATGTAGGGAAGCATGAGCGCTTCAACAAAGAGCTGGATCCTAAAATGAGACTACCTCCTAATTCATTGAAGCGAATAGCACATGCCTCCCATGTACAAAAAAGTCATGGGAGAAACCTCTGCGTGGATGAACCATCTACCATGTAGGGAAGCGTTAGCGCTTCAACAAAGAGCTGGATCTCAAAGGGGACAACATCCTAATTCGATGAAGCGGATAGGACATACCTCCCATGTACAAAAAAAGAAAAAGGAGAAGCCTCTACATGGATGAACCATCCATCATGCAGGGAAGTGTGGGCACTTCAACGAAGGGCTGGATCCCAAAGGGGACAATCTCCTAATTCGTTGAAGCGAGTAGAACATGCCTCCCATGTACAAAAAGTCATGGGAGAAGCCTTTGCATGGATGAACCCTCCCATGTACAAAAAGTCACGGGATAAGCCTCTATATGGATGAACCATCTACCATGTAGAGAAGTATAAGCACTTCAACAAAGAGCTAGATGTCGAAGAAGACCACCTCCTAATTTGTCGAAGCGGATAACACATACCTCCCATAAACAAATAAGTCATGGAAGAAGCCTCTGCATGAATGAACCATCCGCTATGCAAGAAAGTCATGGGAAAAGCTTCTACTCCCTTCTTAAAATTTCAGCAAAAACTTGACGTACACAACTTCAGATAATAGGGACCTCAGCTCATTGGAATTTCAGCAAAAATATTTTTTAAAAAGACAGCTTCAGCACATGACTCTAGTGTCTTCATCAAAATTTCGATAAATCATAAAGCAAAAAACTTACCACACTTCAAGTCTTCAAACAACATCTACGATAAGTGCTTATACAAATTTCACTCAGTTATTTCACTTTTAAAATCCAATTATAATATAAATATCTATAATTGGATTTGGAAGAGTATTGTTATGCCTCAAAATTAAGTCTTAAGAAGAAGTTCATGCCTTAAACCGAGGCTCAAGAAGCCCTAAAATTGAGGCCTTGAAGCGAAAGCACTGTGTAGTAACCGAGACCCTAAAGCGAAAGCACTGTGTAAGTGTCAAGGCCTTGCTTCCATGTAGTAGCTAAGGTACTGAGCAAAAGCACTGTGTAAGTGTCGAGACCTTGAAGCGAAAGAACTGTGCAGTAGTTGAGGCCCTGAAGCGGAACCACTGTTTAACTGCTAAGACCCTGAAGCGAAAGCACTGTGTAAGTGCTGAAGCCCTGAAGCGAAGCACTGTATAGTGGTTGAGGCTCGCATTACGGAAGCAGAAGCCTCCTAATCATAAATGGAGCATCTTCCATATTCACTTCTTCCAAGAAATCTTTTACATAAAGATCTTATCCGAATAATTGATGTGACCTTTTGTAATGGGTTCAAATATCTTATCTTGTCAATATGATGACTGCTATATGTAAGAACATTAAATGCGCCACAGGCTAGGAGGTCAAAATCATGGCTAGAATTAGATACTTTGTTTGAGAAAATGAAGCCACGTGGCTCTTCATCCAATGGACACCATCTCATGTGTAATAATACAAATGTCACCTTTTTGTATTAATTAGGAGAGAATTCAAGATCTAATACAAGAGCAATATACTTTTCTATACTCTCTTGCAAATACAAACGAGTTTACATTATATGCATCCGCTGCGATTGGTAATTACGGTACAATCGTTCTACAAATTCATCGTCGAATTTCGAATATTGTCGTCCTGGGCCTTTGAGTTGCTCCCATGCCCTTTCTCAGACCGTTCTAAAATTTGTGTGTCTTAACGTGTTGCATTTGACTTACATGTGGGCTAGTAGGTTCGGTATCTGTTGTCCATATGACCCCAACCGAAAACGAGGTCAATATATATAAATATTTTCCTATAGACGTTTGAGTGTTTAATTTATTCAATGATTTGATGATTATTCAAATGTTTTATGGTATCATAATGTGCCCTACCTATGATAACCTAAAAATAAGATCTATTCAATTTACTGCATATTAGCAATGGTTGTTGATATCGAGTATCATGTGCTTCGTATGGAATGCTAATAGTGTGTTTTTTATACTGTTTTGAAAATGCTCTTTTATTTCAGAGAGATTAATTTATTAGTAAACATGCTACATTTTGCACTTGTCTCATATTTGGGAAAAAATTTCTAGTGTGTTCTTATTTGGTCATTGGTTTAATTGGTTAGAGCATCTCCAAGAGTCTCCATTAGCAAATTGTTCCACAAGGAGTATCGGGTCTTTTCATTCGATATAGTCTTACAAGAAATTAATTCAACACTGAATCATGCAAAATAGCTTTTGAGGGACTCACTTTTTTCTGTCTCATGTTATTCGATCCTATAGCTAGTGCTCGCCCCATTCTATTCCCAATAAATGCCTTTAGGAATGCCTACTTCAATTGCAGACACTTTCTAATTTAGCCTAGAACAACTTATTGTACCATCACTTAGCAGGTCCATCCAATGTTAGGTGGAAGCCTCAGCACTTGAGTGCTGGGCTTGCCTTTTTTTAGCTTCATCTTTGTCATGTACTCGAATATATGATACGTCATATCTCCTTTTCCATTATACTTCTCTATCATAGGACAAACAAAATTATCTGAAATTGGCATTTCTTTTATCTCTTTTGAGAACGGCAAATATTCATCATCGTCAGCCATCTCATATAATCCAGTAGATTGAGCTACATGGTCTCCGACCTCCCTGGCAATAATATTGGTTAAACCTCTTGTTGTATGAGCTTACTTCATCCGTAGACTTTTTCAAAGTGGATTTACTATCACATTGTTCCTTATTTTCCTCTCCAGTACACTATCATCGGTTCTCGACATCTGCAAACTGCTACTATTTTCCCGGATAGAGCTAGTAGCATGCTCCATTCTGTTTTCACCGATTCATCCTACCAATTTTTCCTTGGATTCTCAATTTTTGCACGCAACGATGCATTCTCTATCTTTGACACCTTTAGGATCTTAGCTTTTTGGATCGTTTTTGCGATATACATCGTTTCCCATAAACGACAATGCCGAGTGGGAGAAATTTCAAGTTGCGACTTTGCCAGCGTTTCCTCCTATTGCAACTTCGAATTCGCATCACTATCCACTAGATCATCACTATTGTATCTTCCAGTTTCAATTTTTGACGCTATTTTTTTCTTCTAGATTCACTTTCATTTGACTCGTTTTTGCGGATTACAAGGATTTCTTAACTCTTATAGAGATTTTCGTGATCTACTTTCTCAAGTTTTCCACAGATAACGTTAATTTGTTGATGATAAAAATCAAATCAACAAATTCCACTCACATAACCAGGATTTTTGCCTCTTAAACTCTATGATTTTGATGCTCAAAAGGAAGCAAGATAATAAATGACTATTTGGGAAGGAAATATTTGAATTTTGCATAGCTTCCTTCTCTTAAGTGGGAGTATTTATAGATTTCCCTCAAAGCTTAGGGGCAATTCTATCATTTAGGAAAAATGACTGATTTTGTTATAATGTAACGTTTTATTCATTAGTTTACATGCCTTTCATTAATTGATTTTGATATCACGCTTTGAACACCTATTCACGTACACCTTAATAACGATTTCATCCAACCTGGATGAGGAATAGCTCGGTTGTGCTTCGTACACGCCTATTATGATTTTACTCCCTCGCATATCGCCTATAGTTCACAAGTTGGGGGTCTGTTCGTGAAATTGGATTTTATTTTATTCAACACATTGTATTTTATTTAAGACACATTTAAGCCCCTGTTTGATGGTGATTAAAATTATATTTTTAGTAGATTTTAATAAAAGTTGATGAAATGTATAGTTGAAAAATTGTGAAACCCATAAAATATGTGGTTAAAATTGAATGTTGACTATGATTTAAATAAAATCTAAATTTTTATCAACATCTAAGAGGGGCTTGTTCATTTTATTTCAAAATTCAAATAAATAATTCAATGGTCAAGTTTATTTATGCAAACACACAGTGACCAAAATAACACGTGAGATAAGTTATTGAAAAGAAAAAAGGACAAAATATTTAGGATCTTCTCTAGGGATGGCAATCGGGCTCGTCGGCTCGGGCCGTCCGTGTCTCGGCTCGAGGCTCAGTAGACCCGAGTCTAGGCTCAGGTCGAGCCCCATTTTGGGAACACGGGCTTTGCCCAAACCGGCGCGTGAGCTCGCGAGCTTTTTAAAAAAAAAATTGAGGCTGCCTTGGCAGCAAAACTACTGCCTTTTAAGGCAGTAGCTGAGAGAGAGAGAGAGAGAGAGAGAGAGAGAGCGAGTCTGTCCAGCTCGACCCGAAACTGTAAAAAAGTTCGATCATTTTAATTGGGTCGAGCCCAAGCCGAAACATTAGGCTCGCGAGCCGGCACGTCTTGACTCATTTACATTCCTAAATTCTACTCTAACACAGAATTATTCGAATTGGATAAAAATCTAACTCATTGATCCCAGTAGGTATTATTCAACGAAAAAAAAAAGGACAAATGGGATCATCCTTTGCACAAAAACTAGCGATCCTATTCCAATCAAAACCAACTGCAAATCAAATATCTGAAGCGCAATATTTGCTGACTCTGAGTGCCATTATCTTTCTTTCTTTCTTTTTTTTTAACAAGGTGTCCGGACTTGCGTCCGACTAGATCCTTGTCCCTGAACTTCCGGCCCCTCAGCAGCTCAGGGAGGTAAATCGCAGGATGTGCCCTTATTGGCTCCCAGGTTCCCACAACTCATTTGGACTCCTTCCGCAAAGAGAGCTCTCCTCACTGGGCGTTTGTTCACACCAATGGCTTCCTCTCCATATGGCTCCCATTATCTTTCTTTCTTTGCATGCAAGCCAGGTGGGGAGAGTGGGATCCCAAGTGTCTCGCACTACTTCAATCTGCCAGTTGTTAGATTAACACCACTTGGTATCTCTTGATTTTTACGATTTAAATAGTTGGGTCGAATTGATTGCATAAGAGCCTCTCCTTGCTTCCAGCGTCCCAGCGAAGTGATTGTTCCACCAACTCGGATGTGCCCTGGGAGGCAAGGGTTGCATTTTCTATTCGAAAAGGATTTGAGAAAGAAGAAAGAAATAATTATTTTTTTTACTTCTGATTTTTAATAATTTATTTGGGTCTTATTTGATTTTTTTTTAAAATTGGGAGTATAGTTATAATTAGTTCTTTATTTTTCTTTTAATCTTTTATTTTAAATATGAGAACATATTCAACATTTTACAGCTTTTATTGAAAATTTGGCAGGGATTCCAAGTCTACAATTGAATTTGTGTACACCGGCGGATTTTTATTTTTCTCAACCATTATATGGCGAATCAAGGCAATTAAAGCTTTCGCAAGGAGGAAGAAATTTGGGGATTTGCGGTATTGTGGGAAAAAGGAGCATTTTGGTGCCAATCAAGGCAATGGAGTCTTCCAAAACGACGTCGCCCATCAATGGGAATGCAGGCAGTTTCCGGCAATCCGGATGCAATTCCGGCTATGATGTGCTTAGAAATGAATGTGATGATTTTTCCGGTATATAATTGAATGAATCTCTTTATGTTTTCTCCCAATTTTTAATTTGTATTGGAGAATTTTGTGATGAATGCTGGAAAGATTATTTTAACAGATAAAAGTATGGCCCAGATGTCTACAATTGGAAATTCGACGAATATTGTTTGGCACAAATGTATTGTGGAGAAGAGTGACAGACAACAGCTGCTTGGGCAAAAGGGTTGTGCCATTTGGATTACTGGCCTCAGCGGTTCAGGTTTTTATTACACTCTTAGGGCGTGTTTAATATTTATTTATTTATTTATTTTATCTTTGATAGTTTTGGATAGCATTGTTTGCTAGAGATTGGGAAAATAGTTTGTGGAGCACTGATTTTGGGTGGTTTAAAAAAATTCACCCAAAACGTGCCCATCAAAGCTGTGGTTTTTGACGGTCTTCAACCCACATATATTGGTTAAAACTAATGAAGGTCATTTCTTAAGAAGTATTTTAAGTAAATAATCATTTACAAGAGAGGTGGGGAAAAAAAATTTACATGTAAAAAGAATTTCTTATAAATGAGAAATACAATAATAAAAAATTTTACTTATAAACCAAAAAATTACTTTATAACTAAAGAAATTCTTAAAACACAAAAATTTATTTTTATACATAAATTGCATATAAAGTGAAATAATAATAATAATAATAATAATAATAATTGTATAACTAATAAGACTTGGTCTCAGTTTAGTAGGGATTAAACTTCGGATTTGAATTTAAGGGCCAATTTGATGGTCTTTAAAAGTTTAAATTGTTTGCTACAGTATTACTCATCATCACACACTCGCACAATAAAATATTCTACACACAAATCAATGAAGTTTCATTACTTTTTAACCACACTTTTTTCGAAAAGTACTATTCAATAACTCATTATTCCTAAATAAATTCTATCAAACAAGCTCTAAGTCAAAATCAACAATTACTTTTAATTATATATTTTATGGGATCTACAATTTTCAACCCCACATTTCATCAATTTTAACAAAATCTATTAAAAATCTTATTTTAATTCACACGAAATAGACGCTTAAATTTACTTATAAAATATAAAAAGTTATTTATAAGTAAAAAATTCAGTTATGTGTATAAGTGCAAGGTTAACTTGTGACTGTAAAATTTATTTATAAGTAAAAAAATTATCCAATAATTTAAATTTTAACTAAAAATAAATATATCACTTTAAGTTAAAAATAAACTTATATGGAAAAAAATACTTATAAATAAACAATCATTTATGAATTAAAAAAAAATCAAATTGGTGAGTAAAAAATATTGAATGTCATCTCTTAAGAAGTATTTAGCATAAGAGCTTAGATGTACTCACTCATGGAAATTAGCTTCACAATGTTATTCATTTTTCTTCATCTTATAATTCAATAGAAAATAAGTATCTCTCATTCGAAACAACAGTAATTAGTCCAAATGTAGTCTATACATCATAAAAATTGAATGCTTACTCCATATTGTTTACACATATCTACCTTTTGCATATACGGGCATATATATAAATTTTTTTTTTATTTTAAAAAACTTTTAGAATCACTTAATAATTAAAAATCAAGCATGAAATGAATTATTTTACGCTACTAAAAAACCAACCAAAGCTGGACCCTCTAACTAGTACTTTTAAACCCCATAGCCGATAATTTTCATTAGATGTAGCTACGAGAATCAATTGTTATTCGGCACTTCCTACTGTTATTCGCTGCAAGTTTGGAAAAAATCCGCAAGTGTATGGGATCATTGACAAGTAATAGAAATCAATGAATTTCGAGTTTCTCGTTCCCACGAGGAATAAGGTATAATATCTAATTCAATAGCTTTTATCAAATTTGAAATCATGTAACATCAAAAGAGATGGTTAGTATGTTTTCTGTACTAATCTTAAACTAGGAAAGCAAATAAAATATTTATCTAATATGTGAATATTTGTATTGTAATCGTGAATTCATCTATTGCCATTTAATTCAACTCTTAATTCATAATTTAGTAAATTTATGCATTTAAAACAATCGATAATCCACTTTTACTCAATATTCTTTTCCAAAATATATTAAACATATGTTTAACACAACCCAATCTTATTTCTAGTCAAAATTCATATGAAAAACGTGTATTGATTCACAAGATGATCACACATGCCATAGATATTATTCCTAATACCTATTATTCATGTGTTGATTTTTCTGCTTTCTAAACTTATTGTGAGTATTCCTACACTACAACAAGCCACTTACTATCTAAATGGGGATCAAACAATCGAATAGTTCAATGGGAATGTAAAACTAATCAAAAATATAAAACTAATTGTCTTAAATTAAAATAAACAAACAATAAGGTTTATCATTCATCCAATACAAAGAAAAACTTAGCCTAACATTCTTATAATTAAATTACACAAGAATAATTGGAAAAACATCAACTGAAAATAAGAAAGATGGAAGAAGTAAGAGAAATTCACGTTCTACCTCCAAAATATGTAGAATGTGATGAAATTGGAATAAGTTCGACAACGAATCAAGAAATCTTGGTGATTGAACTCGCCAAAAAAATCACAATGCAAAAAGTTGTTCTTGCCGGGCGAGTAGCGTCAGAGACATCTTTATACTTAGGTTGAATGGAGGTTCCCCACGTTCTAGATAGCTTATGATATATATAGAATGCCAAAAAAATATATACTAAAAGTTTTCAAAACAAAATAAGGAAACACAATTTTTTTTTTTAACCTCGGAAAGCATAGTTCATTTGGTGCATAAGCACAATACACGTGATTTAGTCTCAGGAATGACTTTTTGTGACTGGTACAAATTTTTGGGACCAATTTTGCTACTTTGGTACCTGAACTTTCTCTCGTGTGTATTTTGATCCTTTTCAGCAATTTCTTATCACGTTGCCTTCTCTTCAATTCCAATTGGCTCTTGGAATTCTTGAATTGCCATCTTGCAATCCGACACAACTTTTGAATTATTGCATTTTAGTACTCATAGTTTTGATTTCGCCATTTTTTCTATTTTTTTCTTGTTTTCTCCAATTCTTCATCAAATCATGAGTTTTACCTATTAAACACAATATAACACAAATTAGAATATATTTCATCAAAAGAACTACAATATGTCATTATTTAAGGTCCTGATTATACACTTATCACTACACTTCTCATGTACTGCTGTTAATTTTTTCTCAGACCATTATTCTGTTATTACCATATTTTCCACAAAGCCCATTTCAGAAGCAAGCAATTTCAAAAGGAGTTCAATTGTAAGTGTGATTAGGGGGAAAAAATAAAACCAAAGCTAAGACTATTATGATATCAAACTATCAACATGAATACTAAAGGCTTTATAGTTTTAGATAATTGTATGTAGATTAGAAAAATTGTATCCAGTTGGTTCTTGATACATTATTATTCGATAATATTCCGAGGGTTGGGAAATACAGTGAGTTATGTTGAGCTGAGACCATTGTTCTGGGGTATATTTTATTATATGTATCTGCATTATTGAAATTGCAACATTTCATTCTTTGCTGCTTCCTTAGAAGCACTATAAAATAATTGAAATTGAAAATCCTGGAAAGAAAATAGTCATTCTATTTGATCTTGTACAGATGGTGTGAGATAGTGACTCTTGGTTTGACTGGAGCTCTAAACAACTCTGTCACACCCCCATCCTAAAATTTATAGGAAGCAACACGTAGTTTTTGTTGTTGTGCAAATAAAGAGAACTGTTACATTTTCTACAACCAATAGGAAACTTATCAAAAATTTTAACAAACAGTCACATGTTTGAGTGTCATACAGATAAAATCCTGTCGTGGTCATTTTTTTGTGAAGGCAGGTTTTGTTTAAGAACCTTGAAAGTTATGCACATTTATAAGAAGAAAGGAATTTTTTTTATTTGAAAGTTTCTGGACTTGAATGTTGCTCTCAGATGAAAGTAACCATTGCATCTTTGTGAATGGATTCTGTGTTTATGGCAGGTAGTCAGAGTAACATAATCAGATTTAAACATAGATATTGAATGTCTTTCCAATCAAGAGCCAACTGTGGAAAGAGGAACTAAAACATTTTTCTCAGGTTTGAACTGTTGTTGACTATATATGATCTGTTTCTCTGGAAGATTGATACAAGAAAATGAATTCACATCAATTTGACCATTGTGATCTATCAGTGGCAATACCAAAGTCTCCTGAGATAGTTTCTACGAGTTATGTGGAAGCATGATCATATGCTGCATCAGTTATTTTTATACCAGGACTAGAAATAAAATGTTGAAGAATGACCAACCCTGAAAAATCCAAGTAGTGAGACTTGGAAAGCACTTCTTTTATTTGTTGTCGATCCTACATGAATTGGATTGGTCCCCAAAGTCCATATATATACACAAGTTATTTTTATTTTAAATATAATTTGTGGGGATGGTATTTGATACACCAACAATGAAGCCATTCTGCCAAAAACTAATAGGAATGACAAAATGTTAATAATAACTTATTTCTCTGTTTAGCCTTAGGAATTTTTTCTGTTCCTTTTCCCTCTTTTTTGTGCGTAACACGGTACGGATTTTGTTACTCTTAATTTCATGATTTCGTTGTCTGAAGGAAGTGGTGGTGTATTTCAGGAAAAAGTACTTTGGCATGTGCTTTAAGTCGTGGCTTACATGCTAGAGTAGTCAATCCTACATGAATTGGATTGGTCCCCAAAGTACATATATATACACACAATTTATTTTTATTTTAAATATAATTTTATGGGGATGGTATTTGA
Source organism: Olea europaea var. sylvestris (assembly GCF_002742605.1). NCBI lineage: Eukaryota > Viridiplantae > Streptophyta > Magnoliopsida > Lamiales > Oleaceae > Olea > Olea europaea. The sequence goes on from NW_019264985.1 coordinate 386,791, forward strand.
TACACCATCAATGAAGCCATTCTGCAAAAAACTAATAGGAATGACAAAATGTTAATAATAACTTATTTCTCTGTTTAGCCTTAGGAATTCTTTCTGTTCCTTTTCCCTCTTTTTTGTGCATAACATGGTACAGATTTTGTTACTCTTAATTTCATGATTTTGTTGTCTGAAGGAAGTGGTGGTGTATTTCAGGAAAAAGTACTTTGGCATGTGCTTTAAGTCATGGCTTACATGCTAGAGGAAAGCTCACCTACATACTTGATGGTGATAATGTTCGCCACGGTCTAAACAGTGACCTTGGTTTTAAAGCTGAAGATCGAGCGGGGAATATAAGAAGGATTGGTTGGTTTTTCACATTTTTTTTGCCTGATTCCTGAATTGAGTCTACATTCTAAAGAATCCGACTTTTCCATTTATAGGTTAAGCTGTTTAGAAATTGTGTCTTATGATCAACAGGAGAGGTGGCAAAGTTATTTTCAGATGCTGGAGTTATTTGTATTGCAAGTTTGATATCGCCTTACATTAAGGACCGTGATGCCTGTCATTTGTTACTTCCAGAAGGAGATTTTTCTTGAGGTTAGTATTCCTCTTTTGGAATTTTTACATGCAAGGTTTTTATTTTCTTAGCTATTGGAACAAGACAAATATTTGAGGTAGAAGACTCGTATTTATTGCAAATAATTGATTTGGGTGTCAAATATGCAGGTATTTATGGATGTTCCTCTTCGAGTCTGCGAGACGAGGGATCCAAAGGGATTATACAAGCTTGCACGAGCTGGAAAAATCAAAGGTAAGTTGAGTTTTTTCAATATATGACTATGTTTGAGTTTGAAAACCATTTTTGCTGAGGATATAAAATGTAGATTGCTTGTTGGGCCATGCTGGTACGACTGACTATGCATTAGAAAGGTCAACCTTTCCCTATGACACCAAAAAAATGGTGCCGAGCTTCTTTCAGTTTATGGATTACCCTAGGTCAGTTCATGGGCCAATAAAGGATTTTTATCTTCGAAACCCATTGGAAGGGGCAGTGCTAGAGAAATCATACAGAAAATTTCCCATGAAGCCATCTGCAGGCCAGCATATCCTTTTGTGAGGATTTATTTCCCATGAAGCCATCTGCCGCAATTAAATTTTATTTTATTTTATTTTTTTTGGTCTGTGCGCGCATTAGAGCAACTAATTAGGCTTAAGACTTCAATAACATACCCAGTCCTAATTTGTTGGACAGCAAACCATCCATGTCTTTTCAATCAACCATGTGTATTCAGAATTTTACGCATAAGCGGCTTGCTCCATGGTGGCACTGAGCAGGAGCTGCATGAACTGGAGGTTCTGGATTTTATATTTATGATTGGTTCGAGTGTTTAAGTTTCTAAATTTTATTCATCTTTGTTGGTTGTCTGAGGAAATTCTTGACTACAATTCCTGATTTGGCACTTTTCACCATCAGATACTAGTATTAGGAGTCAAATATGCATAGATTCTTGTTGCTTCATTTTCACTGTGAATAAGTATGAACTAGCTCTTTGGTAACAGTACTACAAGAATTGGCAATGAACATCCCTCCTCTAATAGTACATGCTCCACTGGAATTTTATCCCTGAACTCTTCCTTCCAGCTTCAATCTTCTCTGGCATTTAATTTTTCCATCTAAACCAATCAATTCAATTGCTCTTTTCTCAGGTTTTACAGGCGTTGATGATCTATATGAGTCACCATTAAATTCTGAGGTATGTACTCCTATCAGGGAAAGGAGGAAGTATCTTGCTGAACCCATTAAACAACCATCCTTAAATAGATCCTATCTTCTCCTAATGCAATAAATGTTCTTTTATATAGTATTAGTATCTTGTATCTTTTTAGTTGGTTTTGGCAACAACATTGTTTTACTTAGGAGTTATAAAATGAATAACGTTAAAATATTTAGGCTTTGTTTAGATGATTACTGCCTTCCAAAATTCTTTTGAAGACAAAAATTATGGTTCGACCTCGATCTTGATAGACTGCTGAAGAATTTCTATGTTTTTTGTGCTTTCCTTGTTCTTTTTTCAAATTTCTTAAATTTCTGATGTTGTTCACTCTGTGTCTTGCAGATAGTATTGCATCAACATGGAGGCATGTCTGATTCTCCAACAAATTTGGCTGAAATAGTGATTTCGTACTTGGAAACAAAAGGGTACCTGGAGGCTTAATTTGCAAATGCTTTTGTGCTTTTGTGTAATTGTATTAATAGCGTGTTTAACATTGATTTTTTAGTTAAAAAAAATTGATAAAAGTTGGCGATTTCATAAAATGTGATTAAAAAGTGGATAAAAGCGTATACAGAAGTTTTTCTTTTAAGTGATCTAGAAGCATTTCTTGATTCTGCTTATTTTTGTTCGTGACGATTATGGTCTTTGGCCAATATTATCAAATATTTATCGTTTAGAGGTCTGTTCTAGCATTTTTTTTTCATTTTAGCAATTTTTTAATTTATTCGAATTTACCTCTATAATTTATTTTGAGTCTTTAAATATGTATTAAGGGTTTGTATATTACATATTCATTCTTTTTAATTTAATAATAATTCAAAATTTTTTTTTGTTAATCGGTGCATGATTTCCAATAGTTTTTACGTCCATTAGAGCAAAATTTAAGCAACATATTTTCGTGTGTTACAAACAATATTTTATTATTATTGTTCATGTTTTTCTACTTGCGTCATGCTTGCTACTTTTAAATATACTAAGTATATTAATTAACCAAAATTAAATTCAGAATTAATAAAATTAAGAGATATGCTATACGTTCAGGGCCAATGTTGGCCCTGGACGTCTAGGGCGCTAAATGGCGCCCCTTATAGGTGGGGGGCCCAACAAGCTGTAGGGGGCGCTAAGTACAAGCCCCCCCCCACCTAAATGGCGCCCTTGTCCATCCAAGGCTCACGTGGCTTTGAACAATAAGTTTTTTCCTAAAATTAATTGACCAACCTTTAAATGATCGTACTAATTTTTTATACTATAGTCAAGCCTCCCACCTATAGGGGGTGCCAAA